>NC_086445.1:592880793-593180793 GCF_028390025.1 Pseudophryne corroboree | reverse complement strand
GGAAATAATTCTAAAAAAACAAAACGTGGAAGTAGTAGTAGTAGTACAGTAATTCAACACCCAAAGTTGGGTCTGAGGTAACGTGCTATTGCGGCAAGACTGCTTGCCATACTTTATTAGAATGAAGTAACTGAGCATGGGTTGACAAAAATAATCAATTGTGATTTCTCATCTTTAGCTTGAGGTAGAAGTAGTTGCTCACGTTTCATATTCATACAATAAGAATAGCCGGCTTGATCTCCTTGGCAGGGCCGTAACTACGTGTGTGCCAGGTGTGCCTGGCACACAGAGCAGTTGCCCTGAGGGCACAATGGGCAGCGGCATGTAATGAGTCAAATTGACTTATTGCATGCCGCCTCTGCTGTGTGCCGTGCGCCGCGCTGGAGAGGAGAGAGCAGCACCGGGCAGCGGAGAAGGAGGTGGAGGGAGACTGGAGCCGCAGCAGCGCTATGTAATTGGTAGTAGCGCCGCTGCAGCAGCCGCCTGTCCTTCCGTATTGGCTGCCCGGCGCTGCTGTGAATGCTGGGATGCGGTTCCTCCATCCCAGCATTCACAGTGGTGCTGGGCAGCCTATACAGAAGGAGAGGGGACTGCTGCAGCGGCGCTACTACCAATTACATAGCGCTGCTGCGGCTCCAGTCCCCCTCCCTCCTCCTCCTTCTCTCCTGCCTGCACCGAGGGAGCTGCCAGCACGAGGAGCCTGACTGCCAGCGGGGAGATGGTAAGTATCTCCCTCTCTCTCCCTCTCTCTCTTTCTTTCTCTATCCTTTCTGCCGCAATGTGTAAAAAGGGGGACGTTGTCTGCCGTAATGTGTAAAAAGGGGGACGCTCTCTGCTGTAATGTGTAAAAAGGGGGACGCTATCTGCCGTAATGTGTAAAAAGGGGGATGCTGTTTGCCGTAATGTGTAAAAAGGGGGACGCTGTCTGCCGTACTGTGTAAAAAAGGGGACGTTGTCTGCTGTAATGTGTAAAAAAGGGGGACGCTGTCTGCAGTAAAGTGTAAAAAAGGGGACGCTGTCTGCCGTAATGTGTAAAAAAGGGGACGCTGTCTGCCGTAATGTGTAAAAAGGGGAATCTGTCTGCCGTAATGTGAAAAAATAAGAATTTACTTACCGATAATTCTATTTCTCGGAGTCCGTAGTGGATGCTGGGGTTCCTGAAAGGACCATGGGGAATAGCGGCTCCGCAGGAGACAGGGCACAAAAGTAAAGCTTTCCGATCAGGTGGTGTGCACTGGCTCCTCCCCCTATGACCCTCCTCCAAGCCAGTTAGGTACTGTGCCCGGACGAGCGTACACAATAAGGGAGGAATTTTGAATCCCGGGTAAGACTCATACCAGCCACACCAATCACACCGTACAACTTGTGATCTAAACCCAGTTAACAGTATGATAACAGCGGAGCCTCTGAAAAGATGGCTCACAACAATAATAACCCGATTTTTGTAACTATGTACAAGTATTGCAGATAATCCGCACTTGGGATGGGCGCCCAGCATCCACTACGGACTCCGAGAAATAGAATTATCGGTAAGTAAATTCTTATTTTCTCTATCGTCCTAGTGGATGCTGGGGTTCCTGAAAGGACCATGGGGATTATACCAAAGCTCCCAAACGGGCGGGAGAGTGCGGATGACTCTGCAGCACCGAATGAGAGAACTCCAGGTCCTCCTTAGCCAGGGTATCAAATTTGTAGAATTTAGCAAACGTGTTTGCCCCTGACCAAGTAGCTGCTCGGCAAAGTTGTGAAGCCGAGACCCCTCGGGCAGCCGCCCAAGATGAGCCCACCTTCCTTGTGGAATGGGCATTTACATATTTTGGCTGTGGCAGGCCTGCCACAGAATGTGCAAGCTGAATTGTATTACACATCCAACTAGCAATAGTCTGCTTAGAAGCCAGAGCACCCAGTTTGTTGGGTGCATACAGGATAACAGCAAGTCAGTTTTCCTGACTCCAGCCGTCCTGGAACATATTTTCAGGGCCCTGACAACATCTAGCAACTTGGAGTCCTCCAAGTCCCTAGTAGGTGCAAGGCACCACAATAAGCTGGTTCAGGTGAAACACTGACACCACCTTAGGGAGAGAACTGGGGACGAGTCCTCAGCTCTGCCCTGTCCGAATGGACAAACAGATATGGGCTTTTTTGAGAAAAAACCACCAATTTGACACTCGCCTGGTCCAGGCCAGGGCCAAGAGCATGGTCACTTTTCATGTGAGATGCTTCAAATCCACAGATTTGACTGGTTTTAAACCAATGTGATTTGAGGAATCCCAGAACTACGTTGAGATCCCACAGTGCCACTGGAGGCACAAAAGGGGGTTGTATATGCAATACTCCCTTGACAAACTTCTGGACTTCAGGAACTGAAGCCAATTCTTTCTGGAAGAAAATCGACAGGGCCGAAATTTGAACCTTAATGGACCCCAATTTGAGGCCCATAGACACTCCTGTTTGCAGGAAATGCAGGAAACGACCGAGTTGAAATTTCTTTGTGGGGCCTTCCTGGCCTCACACCACGCAACATATTTTCGCCACATGTGGTGATAATGTTGTGCGGTCACCTCCTTTCTGGCTTTGACCAGGGTAGGAATGACCTCTTCCGGAATGCCTTTTTCCCTTAGGATCCGGCTTTCCACCGCCATGCCGACAAACGCAGCTGCGGTAAGTCTTGGAACAGACATGGTACTTGCTGAAGCAAGTCCCTTCTTAGCGGCAGAGGCCATAAGACCTCTGTAAGCATCTCTTGAAGTTCCGGGTACCAAGTCCTTCTTGGCCAATCCGGAGCCATGAGTATAGTTCTTACTCCTCTACGTCTTATAATTCTCAGCACCTTAGGTATGAGAAGCAGAGGAGGGAACACATACACCGACTGGTACACCCACGGTGTTACCAGAACGTCCACAGCTATTGCCTGAGGGTCTCTTGACCTGGCGCAATACCTGTCCCGTTTTTTGTTCAGACGGGACGCCATCATGTCCACCTTTGGTCTATCCCAACGGTTTACAATCATGTGGAAAAAACTTCCCGATGAAGTTTCCACTCTCCCGGGTGGAGGTCGTGCCTGCTGAGGAAGTCTGCTTCCCAGTTTCCATTCCCGGGATGAAACACTGCTGACAGTGCTATCACATGATTTTCCGCCCAGCGAAAAGTCCTTGCAGTTTTTGCCATTGCCCTCCTGCTTCTTGTGTCGCCCTGTCTGTTTACGTGGGCGACTGCCGTGATGTTTTTCCCACTGGATCAATACCGGCTGACCTTGAAGCAGAGGTCTTGCTAAGCTTAGAGCATTATAAATTTACCCTTAGCTCCAGTATATTTATGTGGAGAAAAGTCTCCAGACTTGATCACACTCCCTGGAAATTTTTTCCATGTGTGACTGCTCCCCAGCCTCTCGGGCTGGGCTCCGTGGTCACCAGCATCCAATCCTGAATGCCGAATCTGCGGCCCTCTAGAAGATGAGCACTCTATAACCACCACAGGAGAGACACCCTTGTCCTTGGATATAGGGTTATCCGCTGATGCATCTGAAGATGCGATCCGGACCATTTGTCCAGCAGATCCCACTGAAAAGTTCTTGCGTGAAATCTGCCGAATGGAATTGCTTCGTAGGAAGCCACCATTTTTACCAGGACCCTTGTGCAATGATGCACTGTTTTTAGGAGGTTCCTGACTAGCTCGGATAACTCCCTGGCTTTCTCTTCCGGGAGAAACACCTTTTTCTGGACTGTGTCCAGAATCATCCCTAGGCACAGCAGACGTGTCGTCGGGATCAGCTGCGATTTTGGAATATTTAGAATCCACCCGTGCTGTTGTAGCAGTATCCGAGATAGTGCTACTCCGACCTCCAACTGTTCCCTGGACTATGCCCTTATCAGGAGATCGTCCAAGTAAGGGATAATTAAGACGCCTTTTCTTCGAAGAAGAATCATCATTTCGGCCATTACCTTGGTAAAGACCCGGGGTGCCGTGGACAATCCAAACGGCAGCGTCTGAAACTGATAGTGACAGTTCTGCACCACGAACCTGAGGTACCCTTAGTGAGAAGGGCAAATTTGGGACATAGAGGTAAGCATCCCTGATGTCCCGGGACACTATATAGTCCCCTTCTTCCTGGTTCGTTATCACTGCTCTGAGTGACTCCATCTTGATTTGAACCTTTGTAAGTGTTCAAAAAATTTTTTAGAATAAGTCTCACCTAGCCTTCTGGCTTCAGTACCACAATATAGTGTGGAATAATACCCCTTTTCTTGTAGTAGGAGGGGTAATTTAATTATCACCTGCTGGGAATACAGCTTGTGAATTTTTTCCCATACTGCCTCCTTGTCGGAGGGAGACCTTGGTAAAGCAGACTTCAGGAGCCTGCGAAGGGGAAACGTCTCGACATTCCAATCTGTACCCCTGGGATACTACTTGTAGGATCCAGGGGTCCTGTACGGTCTCAGCGCCATGCTGAGAACTTGTCAGAAGCGGTGGAACGCTTCTGTTCCTGGGAATGGGCTGCCTGCTGCAGTCTTCTTCCCTTTCCTCTATCCCTGGGCAGATATGATCTTATAGGGACGAAAGGACTGAGGCTGAAAAGACGGTGTCTTTTTCTGCAGAGATGTGACTTAGGGTAAAAACGGCGGATTTTCCAGCAGTTGCCGTGGCCACCAGGTCCGATGGACCGACCCCAAATAACTCCTCTTCCTTTATACGGCAATACACCTTTGTGCCGTTTGGAATCTGCATCACCTGACCATTGTCGTGTCCATAACATCTTCTGGCAGATATGGACATCGCATTTACTCTTGATGCCAGAGTGCAAATATCCCTCTGTGCATCTCGCATATATAGAAATGCATCCTTTAAATGCTCTATAGTCAATAAAATACTGTCCCTGTCAAGGGTATCAATATTTTTAGTCAGGGAATCCGACCAAGCCACCCCAGCTCTGCACATCCAGGCTGAGGCGATCGCTGGTCGCAGTATAACACCAGTATGTGTGTATATACTTTTTATGATATTTTCCAGCCTCCTGTCAGCTGGTCCTTGAGGACGGCCCTATCTATAGACGGTACCGCCACTTGTTTTGATAAGCGGGTGAGCGCCTTATCCACCCTAAGGGGTGTTTCCCAACGCGCCCTAACTTCTGGCGGGAAAGGGTATACCGCCCATAATTTTCTATCGGGGGGAACCCACGCATCATCACACACTTTATTTAATTTATCTGAATCAGGAAAAACTACGGTAGTTTTTTCACATCCCACATAATACCCTCTTTTGTGGTACTTGTAGTATCAGAAATATGTAACACCTCCTTCATTGCCTTTAACGTGTGGCCCTAATAAGGAATACGTTTGTTTATTCACCGTCGACACTGGATTCAGTGTCCCTGTCTGTGTCTGTCGACCGACTAAAGTAAACGGGCGTTTTAAAAACCCCTGACGGTGTTATTGAGACGTCTGGACCGGTACTAATTGTTTGTCGGCCGTCTCATGTCGTCAACCGACCTTGCAGCGTGTTGACATTATCACGTAATTCCCTAAATAAGCCATCCATTCCGGTGTCGACTCCCTAGAGAGTGACATCACCATTACAGGCAATTGCTCCGCCTCCTCACCAACATCGTCCTCATACATGTCGACACCCACGTACCGACACACAGCACACACACAGGGAATGCTCTGATAGAGGACAGGACCCACTAGCCCTTTGGAGAGACAGAGGGAGAGTTTACCAGCACACACCAAAAACGCTATAATTATATAGGGACAACCTTATATAAGTGTTTTCCCTTATAGCATCTTTTTTATAAATTTCTAACGCCAAATTAGTGCCCCCCCTCTCTGTTTTAACCCTGTTTCTGTAGTGCAGTGCAGGGGAGAGCCTGGGAGCCTTCCCTCCAGCCTTTCTGTGAGGGAAAATGGCGCTGTGTGCTGAGGAGATAGGCCCCGCCCCTTTTTCGGCGGCCTCGTCTCCCGCTCTTAACGGATTCTGGCAGGGGTTAAATATCTCCATATAGCCTCCGGAGGCTATATGTGAGGTATTTTTAGCCAAAATAGGTATTCATTTGCCTCCCAGGGCGCCCCCCTCCCAGCGCCCTGCACCCTCAGTGACTGCCGTGTGAAGTGTGCTGAGAGGAAAATGGCGCACAGCTGCAGTGCTGTGCGCTACCTTTAGAAGACTGAGGAGTCTTCTGCCGCCGATTCTGGACCTCTTCTTACTTCAGCATCTGCAAGGGGGCCGGCGGCAAGGCTCCGGTGACCATCCAGGCTGTACCTGTGATCGTCCCTCTGGAGCTGATGTCCAGTAGCCAAGAAGCCAATCCATCCTGCACGCAGGTGAGTTCACTTCTTCTCCCCTAAGTCCCTCGTTGCAGTGATCCTGTTGCCAGCAGGACTCACTGTAAAATAAAAAACCTAAGCTAAACTTTTCTAAGCAGCTCTTTAGGAGAGCCACCTAGATTGCACCCTTCTCGGCCGGGAACAAAAATCTAACTGGCTTGGAGGAGGGTCATAGGGGGAGGAGCCAGTGCACACCACCTGATCGGAAAGCTTTACTTTTGTGCCCTGTCTCCTGCGGAGCCGCTATTCCCCATGGTCCTTTCAGGAACCCCAGCATCCACTAGGACGATAGAGAAAGGGGCAGTACCTGGTGTAGTAGCGCTACTGTGCGGCGTAATTTGAATAATGGAGACTACTGTGCACCATTGTATATATTGGTGTTATTGTGTGGCCACACCCCTTTCCCGTGAAGCCACGCCCCTATATGTTTTGCACGCACCTACACCGCGCACTGCCGACGGTTTACGTTAAGGGGGGGCGCCAATGCCGTTTCTTGCACACAGCGCTAAAATGTCTGGTTACGGCACTGCTCCTTGGAATCATAAGCACCCTCCAGGAAACAAGTTGCCATTTTTGTTAATGCTGGGAAAGTGTCAACATCCTTAGTAACTGGGAGAAGCGTAAACCTTTTTTTGAGGGCATTAGGTGAAAATTTTTAGCCATAAGTGATTTTCCTGCAGTAAGTGGTAGGAAACAGCTGACACACCGTGTGATTGTGAGATAAAAACTGAATGATACAGTAAATAATTTATAACTGAGGGTACATTTAATCATAGTGTTTAAACAATGTTATTTGTAAAGTATGCCAGGAAATGCTCCTCACTGCCAATCCACAGCCTGAACAAGTTGAGAATGTAGCGGTACATAAATAAAAATCAATTTAGAAAAAGAAAACAGATCTTCCAAAATACTGCATTAATGTTCCCATATTGAAGCATAAATAGATTGGCATTCCTTGGACCAGAATGGACCCCATCAAATAAATTATTGTTTTTCGTGTAGAATAGTGTCTCAGAAGCATCAAATGGTCATCTTAGGGAATTTTATGCAGAGGACAAGAAAAGATGGAGCATCTCACAGCTTTCTTACACTTGTTATGGGAAATGCTAGTATACAAGCTAGAAAGATCCAGTGTCGCCAAAAAGTATTCATCATATACAGATTCATGGCCACCTAAATGATTTAGGAAATCATGTGTATCTAAAAAAAAAAAAAAAGGATTTCTGTACTAGTTTTATGAAGAAAAAAAAATATCAATGAATAATGACCCTGCATGTTCAATACTAACAAATTTTTAAACCCCTACTGCATTTTATATTGTCTTTTTATTTTTTACATCTTTCCATTTCCTGTTTGACTCATTGTGTGCTTTTTTTATTTATTTATTTTGTTATCTATGTAAGATATTTACTGCACAAAGATTGTAATTATTTTTTGAGTATAACTTTATATGCAAATTAGATACTTATTTGGATATTAAAATGTATTATATGATAGCGCTCCCACTGTTTTCTGTTTGATATTGACTCCTTGTTCTAGCAGCCAGCCACCACTCCAGGTGAGCAGCCATCAGATACCACTCACTGTAGATTGATTTACAATACTAGATGTGTAAGTTTAACACCGGTAATGAGGTGCTGTCCCTCTGCCCTATCAGTCCAGGGGTGCTCCTGCACTGCCGTTTAAGTCCAGGGGCGCTGCTGCCTGTCTGCTGTGCTGTGTAATTCTCCAGGGGTGCTGCATATGCTGTATAAGTCCAGGGGTGTTGCCTATCTGCTGTATAAGTCCAGAGGCACTGCCATATAATCCCAGGGGTGCTGTTGTACTTGATCCTAGGTTTAAACTAAAGCCTAGAGCAGAATATGAAACAAGTCAACAGCACAACCAGATTTGTGAAAACATATAGCCGCAAAAGGTGGAAATGGAAATTCCAAGTTTGACAAAGTGCTTTCCAATAAACATACAACTCTGAGTACAAAATGGAGAGAGACTACATTTGTGGCCAAAGTCAGTCAGAAGAGACAGAATCATAATCCAGCGGATCGTGACATGGCAACATCTCCTACTTCATTTTCTCTGGCATCTGCCGGAGAAAACTAGATTTTCCAAAGACACCTATGTCTATATGTCTGCCATATAATTCCAGGGGTGGTCTGTCTGAACCTGCTCATCTCTAGTAGATATATCTTCTAGTGTGCACTGTGTAACCAGCATTAGAGAGAGGTTCTTCTCAATTATTTCATATTAGTGACTCAAATTAATGGCTCCAATTAGTCAACCCTAATTTTAATTTATTAATGTTCCACATTTTGGGATTATTTGAGATTATTTACAAAATGCGCAGTTGTTGTACAGGGTTCTTTTCCTTTATTTTGTAAATGTTTTCTCCTTAATAATTGTACAATGTAAGGGCTGCGTAGGGTTATTGCAAGACTTTGCGGTGTTAGAACTGATCTTGCATTGCAAAATGAAATCTCAGCTTTCCATTGCACTGCAGCACTAGATGGGCCAGGAGCTCCTGTGAGGCACAAACAGTTACTGAATAAGGGCGTAGTATGGAGTCTCATGGTGGCTTACAGCCAGGAAGCTGTCTGGCTTGATAGGCTGAGGCATGCTGGTGGCACAGAGGTTAGCATTGCTTCCTCTCACAGTCCTACTTGTAGTATGAAATAAGTTTGGACTGTAGAGTGGTAAGCTCCACTAGGGCAGGGATGAATAACAAAAAATTCACAGCACAGTCCTGCTTAGTACTGTACCGAACCCACCTGGACTCAATTTACCCAATGCAGGGCTGCTGTGGGGGCTCACAAGGGGCTGTTACAACATCTAAGGGGCTGCAAGACACACAGGTATACTCACATGCGTGTAACTGGGAGCTGTGAAAAATGAAAATAAGGTATCTTCCACAAAATATGTAAATAAAAATGCAATTAAAAAATGGAAAAAAAAGATTTTCACAAAATAAGTCTCCAGACTCCGTGGAGGGGGAAATATCCATTCTAGATCCTGTGGTATAAACCAGTTTATTTGCATCCTAGCATTAAATCCGAGATTATCGTAATCCCTGAAAATGGAGAAGGGGGTACAAATTTGGAAGCTTTGCCACTTGTTTTTCAGCTTGTCCAGTAATGTGGTAATTATACATTTGCTTGGTTAAAGTCCTTTATGTCCCACACCAAGATAGAACTGGAGGTGAAAGCCTGTGTGTTGTTCCTGATTGCGTGTGCCTCTCTAATATTTAATCACCTTCTTGACACTGTCCTCTTCCCCTTGCTCGGGTAACCCGAATGCGCCCGAACGTCATCATCCCGCTGTCGGATTCTCGCAAGAGTCGTATTCTATATAAAAAGCCGCTCCGTAATCTGTGCTCAGTGTGCTGCAAATATCTGTGCTCAGTGTGCTGCAAATATCTGTGCTCAGTGTGCTGAAAATATCTACGTTCTCTGCCTGAAAACGCTCCATATCTGTGCTCAGTGTGCTGCAAATATCTGTGCTCAGTGTGCTGCATTGTGGGGACTGGGGTACAGTACAGTAGGCCATTGCTGTATCTTGCAGCTCTGTGTCAAGTATACTATCTCTGTGCTGCATTATTGTGAGCAGTATATAGTAGGACAGTGCAGCATTTTGGTGACCAGCAGTATACATATAGTACAGTACAGTAGGCCATTGCTGTATCTTGCAGCTCTGTGTCACGTATACTATCTCTGTGCTGCATTATTGTGAGCAGTATATAGTAGGACAGTGCAGCATTTTGGTGACCAGCAGTATACATATAGTACAGTACAGTAGGCCATTGCTGTATCTTGCAGCTCTGTGTCAAGTATACTATCTCTGTGCTGCATTATTTTGAGCAGTAAATAGTAGGACAATGCAGCATTTTGTTGACCAGCAGTATACATATAGTACAGTACAGTAGGCCATTGCTGTATCTTGCAGCTCTGTGTCAAGTATACTATCTCTGTGCTGCATTATTGTGAGCAGTATATAGTAGAACAGTGCAGCATTTTGGTGACCAGCAGTATACATATAGTACAGTACAGTAGGCCATTGCTGCAGAGGTGTCACTAGGGTTGGTGTCACCCGGTGTGGTAACTCATTGTGTCACCCCCCATGGACACCCTTCAATATCACAACACACGGAACCCTTAGTTATGTTTTTGTACTAGTTTTCACACTATAACACACAAAATGAGCCAAAATTCACATTATAGCACACTGTATGAGCTGAAATTCACATTATAGCACACAGAATGAGCCGAAATTCACATTATGTCATATGGAATGAGAAAAATTCAGGGAGAGTGACAGCAGGGACATAGGGACCGGGAGAGTGACAGAGGGACAGGGAAAGTGACCGCAGGGGCAGGGAGAGTGACAGCAGGGACATAAGGACAGGGAGAGTGACAGATGGACAGGGAAAGTGACAGCAGGGACATAGGGACAGGGAGAGGGACAGGGAAAGTGACAGCAGGGACAGGGAGAGTGACAGAGAGAGGGACAGCAAGGGCACATAGTAGGGACTAGGGAGAGCGAAAGGCAGCAGGGTAAGATTACCTATTTAGCAGCGGCGGTGCTGAGGATGCTGTAGTCTGCGGGCGGTGAATGAGATGGCAGTGATTGGCATGGTGCGGAGGAGGCGGAGGTGCAGAGAAGGACTGAGGGCAGTGCCGGTGTAGCATAGGAGGAGGCAGAGGGCGGTGGTGGTACAAGGAGGAGGAGGCTGTAGTCGGCGGCAATGCAGCTCCTATGACCACGGCGCTGCTATTTCGCGGACCGGCAGACAATCAGGAGTGGCCGCGCGGCAAGAGCTCAATGCGGCGGCGGGGGTATTCAGACTATATATATATATATATATATATACAAAATAGAGAATTCAGCACTCACCATAGCAAGCTCACTTGTCCTCACAACATCAATAAATAAATAAATAAATGATGGGGGTTTAGTTGGTGGATTGGCCAAATGCACGGAAGCCTGCATACCGATTTTCAAGGTACCCCACCTTCATGCAGGTCCTACACTATCACAAAGCCTAAAGAATTAAAACCTGGCAACTGTATCACATATAATATAACTGCAAATATGCCCACTAGGTTTAATGTATGCCTGCCACATATCTAGTGGCTTTTAAAGGCATACTAGTCACCTGACACAGCCGATAAATTACTAAGAAGCAGCTGACACAGGTTTAGAACAATTAAGATTACACAGGGGTGCATGAAAAGGCCTGTGACCATGGTTAATAAGAGTTAACCAAAGATTAACCCCAAAATATACAAACAAATATAGAAAACCACAGCACTCGCCACCCCAGAAGCGGGGTGCAGTGTCTGCACTCACCACTCATAGGGTGGGGTGCATGCAGCCCATGGCCACCTACCCAAATACATACAAAATAGAGAATTCAGCACTCACCATAGCAAGCTCACTTGTCCTCACAACATCAATAAATAAATAAATAAATGATGGGGGTTTAGTTGGTGGATTGGCCAATGCACGGAAGCCTGCATACCGATTTTCAAGGTACCCCACCTTCATGCAGGTCCTACACTATCACAAAGCCTAAAGAATTAAAACCTGGCAACTGTATCACATATAACATAACTGCAAATATGCCCACTAGATTTAATGTATGCCTGCCACATATCTAGTGGCTTTTAAAGGCATACTAGTCACCTGACACAGCCGATAAATTACTAAGAAGCAGCTGACACAGGTTTAGAACAATTAAGATTACACAGGGGTGCATGAAAAGGCCTGTGACCATGGTTAATAAGACCTAGTGGGCATATTTGCAGTTATATTATATGTGATACAGTTGCCAGGTTTTAATTCTTTAGGCTTTGTGATAGTGTAGGACCTGCATGAAGGAGGGGTACCTTGAAAATCGGTATGCAGGCTTCCGTGCATTGGCCAATCCACCAACTAAACCCCCATCATTTATTTATTTATTTATTGATGTTGTGAGGACAAGTGAGCTTGCTATGGTGAGTGCTGAATTCTCTATTTTGTATGTATTTGGGTAGGTGGCCATGGGCTGCATGCTCCCCACCCTATGAGTGGTGAGTGCAGACACTGCACCCCGCTTCTGGGGTGGCGAGTGCTGTGGTTTTCTATATTTGTTTGTATATTTTGGAGTTAATCTTTGGTTAACTCTTATTAACCATGGTCACAGGCCTTTTCATGCACCCCTGTGTAATCTTAATTGTTCAAAACCTGTGTCAGCTGCTTCTTAGTAATTTATCGGCTGTGTCAGGTGACTAGTATGCCTTTAAAAGCCACCAGATATGTGGCAGGCATACATTAAACCTAGTGGGCATATTTGCAGTTATATTATATGTGATACAGTTGCCAGGTTTTAATTCTTTAGGCTTTGTGATAGTGTAGGACCTGCATGAAGGTGGGGTACCTTGAAAATCGGTATGCAGGCTTCCGTGCATTGGCCAATCCACCAACTAAACCCCTATAATTTATTTATTTATTTATTGATGTTGTGAGGACAAGTGAGCTTGCTATGGTGAGTGCTGAATTCTCTATTTTGTATGTATTTGGGTAGGTGGCCATGGGCTGCATGCTCCCCACCCTATGAGTGGTGAGTGCAGACACTGCACCCCGCTTCTGGGGTGGCGAGTGCTGTGGTTTTCTATATTTGTTTGTATATTTTGGGGTTAATCTTTGGTTAACTCTTATTAACCATGGTCACAGGAATTTTCATGCACCCCTGTGTAATCTTAATTGTTCAAAACCTGTGTCAGCTGCTTCTTAGTAATTTATCGGCTGTGTCAGGTGACTAGTATGCCTTTAAAAGCCACTAGATATGTGGCAGGCATACATTAAACCTAGTGGGCATATTTGCAGTTATATTATATGTGATACAGTTGCCAGGTTTTAATTCTTTAGGCTTTGTGATAGTGTAGGACCTGCATGAAGGTGGGGTACCTTGAAAATCGGTATGCAGGCTTCCGTGCATTGGCCAATCCACCAACTAAACCCCCATCATTTATTTATTTATTTATTGATGTTGTGAGGACAAGTGAGCTTGCTATGGTGAGTGCTGAATTCTCTATTTTGTATGTATTTGGGTAGGTGGCCATGGGCTGCATGCACCCCACCCTATGAGTGGTGAGTGCAGACACTGCACCCCGCTTCTGGGGTGGCGAGTGCTGTGGTTTTCTATATTTGTTTGTATATATATATATATATATATATATATATTATATATATATAATACATGTTGTTAACTTACTCAAAACATACACACCCTCTCTCAGCTGAAACAGCTCACAGCCAGCCAGAGAAGAAGGCAATGAGGTGCGCACTTTAGTCCCTGCAGCACAGCTCCCTCTGGTAACGCTGCACAGCAAAGTCTACTCCTATTCTCCCTCCCAGCAGGGCATGCGGTGCCGGCGTGCATATGACGTCACTCGTGACGTACAGCACCCGGCATCGATTGCGGCAGTAGTATGGCCCCGGTGGCGCAGCGGCGGTGTACAGGTGGGCCGGCGGTGTGTATACGAATGAGTCCGCTGCCCGGGTGAAGAAGTCGGCGGGGGTGCGATGCTGGGGAGGAGTAAGTGTGGGTGCAGCCGCAGACGTATCTGTGGATGGGGGTGCGGGGGTGCAGCTCTTTTTGGTGTCACCCCATTGAAGGGTGACACCTGGGTGGGGGCCGCACCCCCCGTACCCCCCTCATGACGCCTCTGCATTGCTGTATCTTGCAGCTCTGTGTCAAGTATACTATCTCTGTGCTGCATTATTGTGAGCAGTATATAGTAGGACCGTGCAGCATTTTGGTGACCAGCAGTATACATATAGTACAGTACAGTAGCCCATTGCTGTATCTTGCAGCTCTGTGTCACGTCTAGTATCCTGATCAGTGCTCAATATCTGCTGCATTGTTGTGACCAGTATGTATACTGTACTGTGCAACGTTTGTGATACACCTGGTGATTATACACCCTGTATACTGTACTGAGCGATGTGTGAGATACACCTTGGGATTATACACCCTATATACTGTACTGTGTGATGTGTGAGATACACCTGGGGATTATACACCCTATATACTGTACTGTGCGACGTGTGTTATACACCTGGTGATTATACATCCTGTAATCTGTACTGAGCGATGTGTGAGATACACCTGGAGATTATTATACACCCTATATACTGTACTGTGTGATGTGTGAGATACACCTGGGGATTATACACCCTATATACTGTACTGAACGATGTGTGAGATACACCTGGGGATTATACACCCTATATTATTATTATCCTTTATTTATATGGCACCACAAGGGTTCCGCAGTGCCCAATTACAGAGTACATAAAATAAATAATCAAACAGGAAAACAGCAACTTACAGTTGATGACAGTATAGGACAAGTACAGGGTAAATAAACATAGTTACATCAGCAGATGACACTGGAATAAGTATCAGGTGGCAGAAGACTGCTGGATGTGGTACAGTTGAAGATTATTAAAGTAAGACAAAGGATAAGCACATGAGGGAAGAGGGCCCTGCTCGTGAGAGTTTACAATCTAAAGGGGAGGGGTAGACAGACATGGGTGACACAGATGGGGTATATAGAGAACGTGGAATAGAGGGTTAGGATGAGATTTGGCTGGGTTTGGTGAAGAAGTGGACCCCCAGAACGCACAAGTCAATACTTAACATTGCAACATTTTACTGGGCTATGCAGGAGAAAATTAAAAATAGGAAAAAAAAAAAGAATCGATAACTTCTACCGCTTTAAAAAAGGTCAATGGAAGCTGAAATAATGGACAACTACCTCATGGAAGCCAGATACAGTATACCAAACAGTACTCAGCAGAGTTAGGAATGAGTGCTTATGAAATACAGTAACATTTTGTCATAATATTTCAGAAACTGCATGGCTGGTCTCTTGCACTCTTTTGCTCTAATACACCACCTGCTTTAGGATTTATATTCAAAAACATTATGTCTCCATAATCCCAAAAACGTCAGTCTTCTTGGAAAGTGGTTTGTTCCTTTGTAAGAGAAAGAGAACAAACGTTCTAAAACAACGGTTTCTCAATATATTTTTCCTCTGGGAAGGGATTGTGGATTTGCAGGAATATCTGAGCATTTCTGTAATCAGAAAGCAGCGACTTTCTACAAATGTTTACATTAGATTACGTTTGCCAAAAAAAAAAAAGTACAGAATCCCATTTAGGATGTCTTCACCAAATCGTAGACATAAATATGGAAATCGTCATCAAACTTAATGAAGTACACAGATGGTTTAGCTTCAACTTGATGAATAACCATGTCAGTCCTTTCTGAGCCATCTTCTTTGGCATATTCCACTTGCTTGCCCACCAGGCTGTCCACAACCTCCCCTGGTTCTCTTTCAGCTGGAGGGGAATCATTGGAGTCTGGCATGATCCGAAGATCTCCTTCTTTATAGTCATCTAAAAGTTGATACATATATAAGACTGGGTCCTTTTCATAGGTTATATAATAATAAAACCATGTGTTCATAATAGGTGCTCGTGCTAATACCATCCCTCGCCACTCATCCTTGGAACCATCCTCTGTTTCAAACATATGCTCCACTGCTTTACCAATCATTGTGTCAGCCAAATGGGCATCGCTGATTCGGGATGAGGCAACTCTGTCTGGTAGAACTTCAAGAGCAGACACCCTTTCATCCTTGTGAAGCTCAAGTCCATAGACACAATCAAATCCATCATACTTTATAAGATAGAGGGAGGGATTCACTGGTACTTGATCCAGAACTATTCATTTCCACTGGGTTATTGGCCCACTGCCCTCTTTCCACCCATGCTGTATTCTACAGCCTACAATATTTCGCCTTGGCTGGGAGATTGGTTTACTTGGTCCCATATTGTTTCGATGTTTCCTATGAGATGTTCTTTTCTTCAAACTATATTTGCAGAAACACCTGCATGTGCTGCATCAGCTCTTGATCGCTGAGCGGCCGCCTTTCCAAATGGAGTCTTCATTCATCTGTGTATTAAAGGGCAGCATGGCTGCCGAACTAGGGTGAAAAGTGTAGTCACTCCAAGTTTGTTGTAGTCCTTCCAGTCTACATGAAAAAGAACCCCTTTCTTTCCACCTTTCAGAAAAACTCCGACCCTCAATTGCTCTGATCAGAAGTCACTTATCTGGGGCAGATAGGATGTGTTTCCCTCCACTCCCCGTGCAGGTGATGGCTGTGGCACAGTGCTCCCCTGCGGCCAGTTGCCCCAATCCTCCTCCTCTCTCCTTTGTCAGACTCCGTCACCACCACTGTGCGCTGCTATGGAAGAGCAGCTCCCGCCTCACTCCCCCTGAACTTCCAAGCCCTCCGCTCAGACACTCCAGTGCTCGTTCCCTTCCCTCACCCCCTCCCTCTCCACACACTGCCAGATTTGGAGCTGGCTGCTACTATACGGCCGCCTGTCACTCTGCTGCCAGGACCAGGCCTCGCCTTCCTGACAAATACTGATCCCTCCAGAGCTGCATACTGTATACTGTACTGTGCGACGTGTGTTATACACCTGGTGATTATACATCCTGTAATCTGTACTGAGCTATGTGTGAGAAACACCTGGTAATATCTGTGCTCAGTGTGCTGCATTGTGGTGACCACCAGTATATAGTAGTACAGTACAGTAGGCCATTGCTCTATCTTGCAGCTCTGTGTCACTTCTAGTATCATGATCAGTGCTTAATATCTGTGCTCAGTGTCAGTGCTGCATTGTGGTGACCAGTATACTACAGTACAATAGTCCAGTGCTGTTCTCGCTGCTCAGTGTCAGTTCTCCGTAGTATCATCAGTGATCAGTATAATCAGTTCTCAGTATAATCAGTGCGCTGTTAGACGTGTGCCCGTTTTCCGCCATTAGTGCAGTGGGATTTAGACAATTGATGAAGTTATTGTGTCCCCGGTACAAAATCCCATCTAGATTCCACTTCACTAGGAAGGCGATAGCGAGATTTTAACAATTAATATCAGTGATTTATAATTATTAATTACAGTGATCTTGCCAAATAATTCCAGTGATTTTGTCATTTTCTTCCAGTGATTTGGACCAATAATACCATTGATTAGAACAAATAATTCCAGTGATTTTGTCATTTTCTTCCAGTGATTTGGACCAATAATACCATTGATTAGAACAAATAATTCCTGTGATATTGAGGTGTTTGTGTCGGTTAGCTTAGCCGTCCAGCAACCACAGTGCACCTCTTTTTCTCTTTTCTTTGCATCATGTGCTGTTTGGGGCCAATTTTTTAAGTGCCATCCTCTCTGACACTGCAGTGCCACTGCTAGATGGGCCAGGTGTTTGTGCCACCCTCTTGGGTCGCTTAGCTTAGTCATCCAGCGACCTTGGTGCAAATTTTAGGACTAAAAATAGTATTGTGAGGTGTGAGGTGTTCAGAATAGACTGGAAATGAGTGGAAATTGTGGTTATTGGGTTTAATAAAACTATAGGATCAAAAGCAGTTTTTGGGGGGGTTTTGAAAAAAAAAACACCCGAATCCAAAACACACCCGAATCCGACAAAAAATTCTCAGGGAGGTTTTGCCAAAATGCGTCCGAATCCAAAACACGGCCGCGGAACCGAATCCAAAACCAAAACACAAAACCCGAAAAATTATGAATTAATAATTAATATTACACACACACACACATACACACACATTCATACACACCATATTTGTATTCCAATTTTTTTTTTTAAAGGGGGGCACCAAACTCCAACTTGCCTCTGGGCAACTAGGAAGAACTTCCTAATGCTTGACATATTCTGATTAATCATTATCCAGTTACGTTTATCTGCTGTAATTGTGTATTAACTGTAGATGATTACCAAGATGTGGCAATGGCTCTTTGACCATTAAGAAGATATAGGAAGAACGTTTAATCATTGTGCAGGAGAGGTAGGGAAAGGGCCACCCTGGACATTTTGTGAGTTTAGTCTTGGCAAAGGGTAAGCAGTGTGTGGCACTTCAGCTGTTGTGGAACTACTCATCCCAGTATGCCCTGCCATAGTTTTGCTGTTAGGGCATCCTAGTCTGTAGAAAGGCAAACTGGGATGTGTAGTTCCACAGCAGCTGTAGTGCCAAACATTGCCTACACCTGGTTTAAGTTATGATAGATATCTATATACAGTAGACCCAGTACAAAGACATGCATATTGTTTAGCAGACCACCATATGTGTAACATAGATGTTCATGTATCAAGGAGTGAAAAAAGTGTAGAGGTGGACCAGTGGAAAATGTATCCATAGCAACAAAATCATCTTATATAATTTTATAGAATGCATTTGATAAATGCTGAGTCAAAGCTAATTAGATACTATGGACTGGATACATATGATATCCCAGCAGACGGGATGCCAGCTGTCACTACAACGACAGTAGCATCCCGTCTGCCAGAATCCTGGCTGTGAGGCAGAGAGTCCCCTCGCGGGTTCTATTCTCACTAAGTTGATGGCATGGAACCACCAACCGAGTGGGAATACCATGCGAGTGTCGGGATTCTGGGCGTCGGTATTTCATCACCTGTCGGGATTCCAGCGTTGGTCTCCTGAACGCCGGGATCCCAACAGCAGGTATACTGACTGCGTCCCCTATTGGCAACTTCTCCACTGGTCCACATTGCCACTCTTTTCACTGCTTGATACATCAACCCCATAATGCCCTCTTGACAGCAATGTTTGGTCACTGAAGGTGCATAAATTACAATTTACATTACCTCATCTTTCTTCTACAGTGAGGGTAATTGAAGAATTTGCAATGTACAGACAGCTATTTGGCTGGTCTTCCTGTATGAGATATATAACTCTAAACCTTTGGCTAACATGAGGTATGTCACCCTGTAAGCTAGTGAAATTACATACTGGGGACATTTAAACATTAATGATTATGATAATTCTGGAAATGTTATAGTGATTGCCATCCAAATAGGTGTATATTGTCTGATATTACATGTGAATAATGATATAATCAAGACATTTAAAAAAATATCCAATAATATAATTCATTGAAGCTTTAGACAAATGTGCATACGATCTACGGAAACATGTATAAATGATTATAATGACACATAAATTAGAGCTTAATGGCATAGGACCTGCAGTTGGGAGACCCTCTCTCACTCGCTCCAATAGATGCAGTGCGCATGTGCCCTGCATCTATTCACCATGAGAGAGCGGCTGGGGGCATGGGCAGAAGCTCACAGAGTGCTGGCCATGCCCCCATAGTGGCAAAAACAGGGAAGTGGCTCACAATTGCGGCATTCCCACAAAGCCACATCTCATTTCCCCAAGGAACAGTCATGATTCACAGGGACTAGCTGTTGGGAGGTATGATATTATGCCACACTATAGTACCTCCACCCAGTTCATATTATGTAATATTATAATGCCTTCTAATTAATTTCATACCACATTACAATATAGAGAGAGGAGAGAGAGAGAGAGAGAGAGAGAGAGTGTGTGTGTGTGTGTGTGTGTGTGTGTGTGTGTGTGTGTGTGTGTGTGTGTGTGTGTGTGTGTGTGAGAGAGAGAGAGAGAGAGAGAGATGGAGCAGGTCTGAGGTAAAAAAGTTTTTTAAGGGCCCCTACAGTATGTACCACCCAATGGGGAAAAATGTACATAGCATATGTAAATATAACAGGAAAAATGGCACCCTCTCCGCTCTGGGCCCCAAAGCAGCTGCACTCCCTGCACCTACTGTACTGTATGGTAGTTACGCCCTTGGTGGGAGGCTCCGACAGCGTGCCTGGGAAAGAAATAATTGAAGAGGCAAGTGGATTAAGGTGTTGTGTAGCAATTTTCAGAAAAATATTTTGAAGGTGAAGGTGTGTTATGACCTAGGGATCAAATTAACAATGCTATTTTAAATGTTGGTAGTCTATTTACCGATATATTTTGTGGCTAAAAGTACTATGTCCAATTCTCATAATAGTTCTAATAATTTATGTAAACATCTCAATTTGTTCAAAGCCTAACTTAGCACCTTTATCCACTCACCCAGTGGCGGATTCCTGCAGCCCCCCCCCCCCCCCCCCCCCCCCCCCAGTAAAATCCACCATCCAGCTCAGTGTCAGTGAAGACAGATGTTCCTATTGGAAGTTCTAGCTGTCAGTTACAGACACTACTGGCAGTCCCATTGGAAAGTGTTTCCTCACTCTGGGACTGCCAGTATGGGCTGTGATTAGCAGAGAGCTGGCTTCCTGTAGTAAGCCATTCCCTGCCTTGCCAGCCCTATCCGGCTTCTATGGGCTGCAACTGATGCAGTCCATAGAAGCCATGGTAATGCATATGCAGTTTGGTAACCGCTGGTGCGCATGCACCGATCCCAGCACCTGTCGGTTTGATTGCGCAGGTGCCAGTACCCAGCTGATGGGCTGACAGTCTACTCTCCTCCTCTCTGGGCAGGCAAGGGTAGCAGCAGCCCCCCTACTACCGCCAGGTCCACTCTCAGACAGAAATCACATGTGTACATTAGTGAGTAACCTATCACCATCAGTGCTAGGCTGCCAGTAGCACACCATAGGATGTAATGGAGAATGGAGACACCACTGAACCACACTGGACAGGTAAGTGATAAGACATAATTGTAAGTATCAAAGTGATACTAAATGAAATATGTTGTTGGCAATAAGTCTTAGCCTTAAACAAAAACTCAGGTCTGCAGTATTTGTGTATCTGTGTGCTAAATCAGTGCACCAGGCAGACTAGAGAGCAGCTGCTAGCAAGAAGAGATAGACGTTTAACATGTTGTGGGAGTATGTGCTTAGATAGCTTAGCTCTATCTCATACTAGTTGTACTGTGTATGAACAGTTATGGTATTTTTATCTTTTCCTGACTACATAAGTTGGCTTTACAACTAAATATTATATATATATACATACATACATACATACATATATATATATATATATATATAGAGAGAGAGAGAGAGAGAGAGAGAGAGTTGTGAAGAGCAATACCCCGCTGTTACTATCTGCTGACATATAATTATGTTCAATATTATGTGTATGTGAAAAAGGGTTTGCTGATCTATCAATGTTGAATTCAGCATATTCTTATTAAAAAAAAAATTCTACTGAGACATATTGACTATCTGTATGGATTGCTGGACTATTAGAAAGCAATTAAGTGCCCTCTGATTCATTTGGTGGTGATATATATATATATATATATATCCAACTATCCAACTAGTTGGCTGGTTAGAATGATACCTGGTATTGTATAGGAGCTAGCACTTGGAAACCTCCCTCTACAAATACTGTGTTTGCCTCTGGAGTTAATCTATTTGCTGGGTCACTCATTATTTTACCTTCTTCCATAGACAGTAATCCTCAAAACATGACCTGTTAGGAAAAGCTGATGGTTGAGGTTGAGCACCACTGGCCTAGGACATATGGAACACATAATCAAGCCCTGAATATAAAATTCGACATTCACTCTTTATAAACTGTTTAGAGTGCAATACACCAAAACATTCACCGAACTGTTGATCATTGCTGTGCATTACAGATCATAAATATTTTTAAGGATCTATTTAACTCAACACTTGTCTACCCTCCCCAACCCCCACTTCTGTTTCTCCGACAACTGTGCACACATAATTGATCTCGTTTTAGATCTCTCCTCCTGGATCCCAAATCATGTAATTGATTTACGCCATTGAGCAATGGGAATGGAGCAAAAAAGAGTCAATTCACTGAAAATCGCATTCTCAGCTACCTGCTTCAACCACTTCACTGGTAGGAGAGTGGCAGTCCAGCAGCAAATCAAAGTACAGTTGATTTGATGCGGGACTATGTTTCAACAGTGCCTCCACCCCATCTGACAATTCCAGATTTCCCGAACCGGCAATGCAATGCCTGCGGCTGGAACAGAGGTGAAACGGACACTTGGAATAGCTGTAGGTATAATGCCATTGCGCATTTTCTAGCTGCATGGATTTTCCTGATCTAGAAAATAAAGCAGTGTAAATTAAACATAAACTTGTTTCCAGTTATTGGTTAATCTTTTTTGTTTTATATAACTTGAGAAGCAAATCTATATTTTTCCTTATTTTATTTTGAAATAAGAACTGGTATCTATTTTGTTTTTGTTTTTTTATAGAAGTTTTACTATTTGTATCTATTTATTTGAGAGGAAATCTAATCCCCCTTCCCCCTACACCCCAGTGAACATGAATGCTGTTAAGTATTAATAGATACAGTATTTCTCTTCTGTAAACAATTTAATCTGAAATTGTATCCATTCTAACATTTATACTTTCTGGATAGGGTTAATGTCAACATGAGAACTCTATCCATATTCGTATCTTTCAGTCTCATTTGTTCAAAATCCTGTGCCAGCTCAGATTCGGTGACAATTCTATAGCGTCACCAATGACCTTTTCACTATTGAATGTGACAGGCATGCACAATCCTTACTGGGAAACAATGCTGAGTATTGAGAAAGGAATCTGCCGTATTGTATTGTAACTGACCAGGTAGAATCTCATACACGTACTGTATATCAGGCCTCCTTCAGCGTCCAAACCGAGCTTTGCTCCTGTGAATAAACAGTGGAGTACAGAAATCAATGGGACAAATGTAACTCTATATAAACATGTATAGCACTTTCCTTAAAAGGATCCTTTCAAAACTACCATGTCTTAGCAGTAAACTAGGATAAGGGTAATTTTTTTGAGTATGTACCAAAGCTACAAAAACAATCTGTTAGTGCATTTATAATGCTTGTGGCCTGACTGTCTCACACGTAATGCTGATGAATTGACACTCGTCTCAGGAGTCTATTTATGAAACCTTGAAGAGTGAGAAAAGTGGAGCGAGATAAAATACCAGCCAATCAGCTCTTAACTGCCTTGTTGCAGACTGTGTTTGGAAAATGACAGGAGCTGATTGGTTGGTACTTTATCTCTCTTCACTTTATCACTTTTCAAGGCTTAGTAAATAGACCACTAAGGGGGACATGTACTAAGCAGTGATAAAAGTGGAGAAGTGAGCCAGTGGAGAAGCTGTCCCTGGCAACCAATCAGCTGCTCTGTATTCTTTTATAGTATGCAAATTGTAAATGTTACGTCAATGCTGATTGGTTGCCATGAGCAACTTCTTCACTGGCTCACATCTCCACTTTTATCACTGCTTAGCAAATAGAACCCTATGTCGCTAAAAAGTTGCACAGCACATGTGTCCCATGGTGTGTACGTATTGAGGTGCAATTACAATTGAGACGCTCTCTATCAGAAATGTGCTGGGCTATTCATATGCACAAAAATAGACCTACTCTGATGAAGAATCTGCATCTAGCATGGAACCGGTGCATATTTCCTTGGTGGGCCTGATGGATGCGTCTCAGAAAGCGCAAAGTGGTATTTCAGTGTTTAAAAACACTGACAGTAGGCATTTTAGTCATTGCACATGCAGACGCATGGATTTACACCAGAGAAGGGCTTGTAGTGGTATTTGCATAAAGTGGAAGAAACAATACCATCAAAAGAAGCACAGACAGATGCTGCAGCATCTAACTCAGAATCAGATGCTTAGTGAATTAGTACACAAACTAATTGTAAATACATCTATAAAGTTAATCATAGAATGAAAGGCACAAGGTCAATAATTACCATATCTACAGTCATAATGTCGACACCATAATGTTGACATGGGACAGGCACCATGTTGACATGATCAGAATGTCAACATGTTCACTATGTCATCGTGTGACATGTCTCCATGTGAAATGTCAGAAATTTCAGAATTCTGATATTTAGGCACTGATGGGAGAGTTTGGCTTAGTGCTCTTTTCTGGGAACAAAGTGCTCACCTGCCTAGTGCTCAAGGTGTCAATCTCCACTTCCCCTTGGCCTCCTTGGTTGTCTACCGTAAGGGTTGAAAGCACGCTGACACATGTTCTGTACATAGTCTCAATGCTGCTAGATGCTTTCTTGCTAGTCATTGGAACCCCCATCCTGCTTACACCTAAATAAAACCTGCCATTTGGCACATAGGGAGAAGATCTCTGCCCACCTACATAACAACTCTAATATATGTATCCAGGTTTGGTGTGATTATGTAATATATGTAATAATTCCTCACCTCATGGGCGTCTCCCACAAGATTTCTCAATTTTTTTAACCTTTGATCTCTATGGGCAAGAATTCTGTGTCCATGTTCAACCATCTCTGTGTGTTCTCCATTGTCTATGGCTGCCAATTGTTGAAGACCCATTTGGCCTCCACCTCCTTTTCTTCTTTCTTTCCCCCTTTCCTTCTCCGAGGATTTGTATATTGGTTGTTTAATTTCTTGTTCTTAAACTTGGCAGCAGCAATTATTTTCCTAGCCTGCTTATGTACTTCTCATTTATACTTTCTTGACCAACTGTGATTCTTTCTTGAACAGTGTGTTGACTTTTGCTTTTGTACATGTTTGGTCATATACAAAATATGTGGCCTTTTGTTAAATTATGTTATTCTGCTTTTTTAAATACAAAACAAACTTCTCTATTGACTTCAGACTTCTAGCATTTGGTAATGTAGTTACCTGTTTTTAAAAGGCACTTTGCCCTGCTAAACTGGGTCAGAAACACATTTGCTGTTTCTTTCAAGATGCTGTAATTCAAAGATACATTATATTAATAAAAACTTAGTTTTATAATAGTATATGTCCCAACCAGGGCCGGCTCTAGGCACGTTCGACTAGAGCGGCCGCGCGGGGCGCCACCCTTAATGGGCGCCGCGCGCTGGCGCCGCCATAGTCTTACCTGGAGCCGGCCCTGTACACTGCTGGCAGCTCTCCCCACCGTCCCCGGCCTTTCAAAACTGTGCGCTGCGCGGCGCCGGCGTCTGACGTCAGACGCCGCGCAGCGCGCACCAAGCAGCCGGGAACAGTCGGTGGCCCTCAGGCTCAACAGCAGCACGTCCCCTCCCAGCGTCGCCGCAGGTATGTTGGGATCGTCGGGGCCGGGCACTGGCACTGTGTGTGGGGGCACTGGCACTATGTGGGGGCATTGGCACTGTGTGGGGGCATATCTGCACTGTGGGGGCACTGGCACTGTGTGGGGGCATATCTGCACTGTGGGGGCACTGGCACAGTGTGGGGGCATATCTGTCGCTGTGGGGTCATATCTGCACTGTGGGGGCATTTATGAATCTTGCACTGTGGGGGCATTGGCACTATGTGGGGGCATTGGCACTGTGTGGGGGCATATCTGCACTGTGGGGGCACTGGCACTGTGTGGGGGCATATCTGCACTGTGGGGGCACTGGCACTGTGTGGGGGCATATCTGCACTGTGGGGGCACTGGCACAGTGTGGGGGCATATCTGTCGCTGTGGGGTCATATCTGCACTGTGGGGGCATTTATGAATCTTGCACTGTGGGGGCATTTATGTATCTGGCACTGTGGGGGCATTTATCTGGCACTGTGGGGGGCATTCATTTATCTGGCAGTGCGGGGGGGGCATTTATCTGTGCACTGTGAGGGGGCATTAATGTATCTGGCACTGTGGGGGCATTTCTGGCACTGTGGGGGCATATCTGCGCTGTGGGGGCATGTATGTATCTGCACTGTGGGGGCATGTATGTATCTGGCACTGTGGGGGCATGTATGTATCTGGCACTGTGGGGGCATGTATGTATCTGGCACTGTGGGGGTATTTATGTATCTGGCACTGTGGGGGTATATCTGCACTGTGGGGGCACTTATTTATCTGGCACTGTGGGGGGCATTTATTTATCTGGCACTGTGGGGGCATATCTGGCACTGGGGCATATCTGGCACTGGGGCATATCTGGCACTGTGGGGGCATATCTGGCACTGTGGGGGCATATCTGGCACTGGGGGCATTAATGTATCTGACACTGTGGGGGGAAATAATGCATCTGGCACTGGGGGCATTTATGCATCTGGCAATGTGTGGGCATTTATGTATCTGGCACTGGGGGCATTTATGTATCTGGCCCTGTGGGGGCATATCTGGCACTGTGGGGGCAATTTTATATATGGCACTGTGGGGACAATTTTATATATGGCACTGTGGGGACATATCTGGCACTGTGTGGGCATTTTTATATCTGGCACTGTGTGGGCACTTATGTATCTGGCACTCTGTGGCCATTTATGTAGCTGGCACTGCTGGGGGGCATGTCGCGTGTAGCTGGCACTGCTGGGGGGGCATGTCGCGTGTAGCTGGCACTGCTGGGGGGCATGTCGCGTGTAGCTGGCACTGCTGGGGGGCATGTCGCGTGTAGCTGGCACTGCTGGGGGGCATGTCGCGTGTAGCTGGCACTGCTGGGGGGCATGTCGCGTGTAGCTGGCACTGCTGGGGGGCATGTCGCGTGTAGCTGGCACTGCTGGGGGGCATGTCGCGTGTAGCTGGCACTGCTGGGGGGCATGTCGCGTGTAGCTGGCACTGCTGGGGGGCATGTCGCGTGTAGCTGGCACTGCTGGGGGGCATGTCGCGTGTAGCTGGCACTGCTGGGGGGCATGTCGCGTGTAGCTGGCACTGCTGGGGTGCTTGTCGCGTGTAGCTGGCACTGCTGGGGGGCTTGTCGCGTGTAGCTGGCACTGCTGGGGGGCTTGTCGCGTGTAGCTGGCACTGCTGGGGGGCTTGTCGCGTGTAGCTGGCACTGCTGGGGGGCTTGTCGCGTGTAGCTGGCACTGCTGGGGGCCGTGTCATGTAGTGTTCCCGCTAGGCGTCTGTGGCTAGGCAATGTGTCTCAGTGCTGTGCCTGGCGCAAAGTGTATAGGAGGTTCTACCTGGTGCAGTGTGTATTAGCTGCACTACTGTGTGGTGTAATGCAAATTGCCACTATTATGTGGCCACGTACCTTCCCCACGAAGTAACTCCCCTTAATTTTTGCTGCGCGCCTTCGGCGCGCACTGTCCATTCTTTGACATATAGGTATGGGAACAACAAGCAGTATGTACATCATTTTGCCCTCCTAACTTAAAAATGTGCCCTCCCTGTGATCAGCACCATGCCCTAAAAAGTGAACACTATCATGTGTAGCTGGCACTGCTGCGGGGCATGTCATGTGTAGCTGGCACTGCTGCGGGGCATGTCATGTGTAGCTAGCACTGCTGCGGGGCATGTCGTGTATCTGGCACTATACTGGAGACATTGTGTGTAAGGAACACTACTGTGGCTATGTGTAAGGCTGCTAATTGTGTGAAAATATGTTTATAGTTTGATGATATGAAGTTATGAGACCACGCCCACTTTTCCAGAGGCCACACCCACTTTTCCGGAAGCGCGCGCGCCTTTGGCGCGCGCATGGGGGGGGGGGGGGGGGCGCTTTTACATTTTCTCGCTCAGGGTGCTAGTAGGCCTGGAGCCGGCCCTGGTCCCAACAACAAACAGAAATCACCCCTCTTTACTCTGCTAGCAAACAGTTAAATGGCGATATTACTCTAAAATAATCCCTTGTGACGAGGTGGGAAATGGGAAGCTGCCAACATTAGATTTGTACAGACAAGCCATGAGCTTAATATGCCAACTTGATATATTTAGATGCCATTAAGCAATATGTTTGGAGATTCACACACGTGTGTCTAGGTGTAACATTTCAGTTGCTATTAATAGTAACAAAGGAGACCTTTTGTTTAAGATGATACATATCTCAGGGCACCAGAAAATTTGTCACCAGACATTTCATTTTATTAGGTCTCAGTTTCACTGCAGGTTGAAATATCTGAACATTTGCACGTACTCATTTTACAGTGTACCCAAAATTGACATGGTTGGTTCAGCTTACTGTTTAATATTACACCAGCTTATTTATTTAAACTTGGCACCAAAAACATATTTTGCTGCACATATGTACAGTCAGAAAATCATTAGATTTTCTTGGTTAAGGGTGTTTTATTGTATCAAATGTTTTACAGACCATAGTACTTTATGTCAGGTAAAACTCCAAATCTGGTGCTCCAAGTTCAAAAGTAATACCAGTATGATGGAAAATAATGCCAAAATTATCGAGGATCAGGGCCGCACATTAACAACCACCTACTTACTTAACTCACCACCACTCAGAATGCTTGTTCGCCACTTCAGAAGGTGTGAAGTGGTGAGCAGCAGTGAGCATGTATTGTGGTGGTAGGAAGGGGAGAGAAAAGTGGGATTCTCTTCGGCTACATAAGATCATTACTTGTTGCTCAAAATAACAACCAAATCCAGGTATCCATGTTTGATGTAGTGGCCTGTATAATTAATAAGTATCCAGACCAGTGGCGGAACTAGCGAGCGGTGGGCCTAGGTGCGACAAAATGCTTTGGGCCCTCCCTCATCCCATCCAAGTCCACCCCCTCACTGCTGGAGAGGATCTGGTGAGGGGGATCTGCTCAGGGCCAGAGAAATGGATACTTAGCAACAGTGCCATAACTAGACATTTTAGCACTGTGTGCAAGAAACGGCATTGGAGCCCCACCCCTCCATGTAAAACAGGGGCAGTGCTCGCCGTAAACGCGCGCAAAAAATATAGGGGCGTGGCTTCGTGGGGAATGGGTGTGGCCACAAAATAATACCAATTCATATAATGGTGCACAGTAGTCTCCATTATTCAAATTACGCCGCACAGTAGCACCACTAAACCAGGAAGAGCCCCTTTTACACCTTACGGCGGACAGATTCCCCTTTTTACACATTACGGCAGACAGAGTCCCTTTTTTACACATTATGGCAGACAGCGCCCCCTTTTTACACATTACGGCAGACAGCGTCCCCTTTTTACACATTACGGCAGACAGCATCCCCTTTTTACACATAACGGCAGACAGCGTCCCCTTTTTACACATTACTGCAGACAGCATCCCCCTTTTTACACATTACTGCAGACAGCTTCCCCCTTTTTACACATTACGGCAGACAGCATCCCTTTTTTACACATTACGGCAGACAGAGTTCCCCTTTTTACACATTACGGCAGACAGCGTCCCCCTTTTTACACGTTACGGCAGACAGCGTCCACTTTTTACACATTACAGCAGACAGCGTCCCCCTTTTTACACATTACGGCAGACAGCGTCCCCCTTTTTACACATTGCGGCAGAAAGGATAGAGAAAGAAAGAGAGAGAGGGAGAGAGAGAGAGATACTTACCATCTCCCCGCTGGCAGTCAGGCTCCTCGTGCTGGTAGCTCCCTCAGTGCAGGCAGGAGAGACACATTACTGCAGACAGCATCCCCCTTTTTACACATTACTGCAGACAGCTTCCCCCTTTTTACACATTACGGCAGACAGCATCCCTTTTTTACACATTACGGCAGACAGAGTTCCCCTTTTTACACATTACGGCAGACAGCGTCCCCCTTTTTACACATTACTGCAGACAGCATCCCCCTTTTTACACATTACTGCAGACAGCTTCCCCCTTTTTACACATTACGGCAGACAGCGTCCCTTTTTTACACATTACGGCAGACAGAGTTCCCCTTTTAACACATTACGGCAGACAGCATCCCCCTTTTTACATGTCGCGGCAGACAGCGTCCACTTTTTACACTTTACGGCAGACAGCGTCCCCCTTTTTACACATTATGGCAGACAGCGTCCCCCTTTTTACACATTACGGCAGACAGTGTCCCCCTTTTTACACATTACAGCAGACAGCATCCCCCTTTTTACACATTAAGGCAGACAAGAGAGAAAGAAAGAAAGAAAGAAAGAAAGAAAGAAAGAAAGAAAGAAAGAAAGAAAGAAAGAAAGAATTATACTTACTCTCTCCGCTGGCAGTCAGGCTCCTCGGTGCAACTCAGTTTGACTCATTACATGCCGCACTGCTTTGGGCCCCTGGACAGTGGCTGGCCCCAGTGCAAGGCACTGCCTGCACTGGCGGTAGTTCTGCCACTGACCCAGACAGCATTAACAAATACAAGTTTCTAAGGAAGTGATGAGTTTTTCATTGCTTTAGAGAAATTACCATAAGTCATGTCATAAATATCAGTGTTTGATAACACTGATAACTGATAAGGAATCATGTGTCTCATTGTCGAAACTGCAGACATTAGCTATTCAAGCCAAGATTTCATGTATTTGAATCATCAACTAAAATGCACCCACCCCATTGCACTGTACAGGGGCCCCTTGGGATGGAAAACCAGCCCGGGAAATTTCTGGATGCAGCCCTATCAGAGGCGGAGTCTGTTGAGGGGGTGGAGTCTGTCACACGGGGCAGGAAACCCACTCCTCATAGGGTCTGATTCCGTTGGAAGCAGTTGCAGCCTTCCTTGGGTCTTTTACAAAAATTGTGTCTGCTACTTTCTGCTAATGCAGCTCCGTTGTGTACATCCGTGCGTATAAATGACAAGGACTGAGACACCCGCTGTCATCCCTCTGCAATCATGCTTTTTGCGAAAGTAGATGCCACCATCGGTCACACCACTGACACTTTCACCAGCCCTATGCTAGGTGCAGATCATCTGCCTGAATATGGCCTCCAGTGTGAGCAATTCAGAGTTTCTATACGTAACCACTATCAGCAACACACCCGTGTCACTCCTATACCATGCCTATACTATGTTACAACTGCGTCTGATTAGACAACTGCCTAGGAATGCTAGGAAGTTATGTTGGCCTGTGTATCAGTGTGTGAGGGGCTGTGTGTACAGGGAGCTATGTGTCAGTGTGTGTGATGTGGGTGCAGGGGGCTGTGTGTGCCAGTGTGTGAGGTGCTGTGTGCGCAGGGAGCTGTGTGTGTCAGTGTGTGAGATGCTGTGTACAGGGGGGCAGTGTGTGTAAGTGTGAGGCGCTGGGTACAGGGGGCTGTGTTTGAGGTGCTGGTGAGTGGCTGGGTGCAAGGGGCTGTGTGTCAGTGTGTGGTGCTGGCAGCAGGGGACAGTGTGTGTCAGTGCTTGTGGTGCTGGGTACAGGGGGCCAGAGTGTGAGGTGCTAGTGAGGGGCTGGGTGTCTGTCTGTGTGGTGCTGGGTACAGAGGGCAGTGTGTGTCATTGTGTGAGGTGCTGGGTACAGGGGGCTGTGTTTGAGGTGCTGGTGAGGGGCTGGGTGCAAGGGGCTGTGTGTCAGTGTGTGGTGCTGGGTACAGGGGGCAGTGTGTGTCAGTGTGTGTGGTGCTGGGGACAGGGGGGCAGTGTGTGAGGTGCTGGTTAGGGGCTGGGTGTCAGTGTGTGTGGTGCTGGGTACAGGGGGCAGTGTGTGTCAGTGCGTGTGGTGCTGGGTACAGGGGGGCAGTGTGTAAGGTACTGGTGAGGGGCTGGGTGTAAGTGTGTGAGGTGCTGGGTACACGGTCTGTGTGTCAGTGTGTGGTGCTGGGTACACGGGGCTGTATATCAGTGTGTGTGGTGCCGGGTACACAGGGCTGTGTGTCAGTGTGTGTGGTGCTGGGTACAGGGGGCAGGGTGTGTCAATGTGTGTGGTGCTGGGTACAGGGGGGCAGTGTGTGAGGTGCTGGGTGTCAGTGTGTGTGGTGCTGAGTACAGGGGGCAGTGTGTGTCAGTGTTTGTGGTGCTAGGTACAGGGGGCAGTGTGTGTCAGTGCGTGTGGTGCTGGGTACAGGTGGGCAGTGTGTAAGGTGCTGGTGAGGGGCTGGGAGTCAGTGTGTGAGGTGCGGGGTACATGGGCTGCGTATCAGTGTGGGGTGCTGGGTAAACAGGGTTGTGTGTCAGTGTGTGGTGCTGGTTACAGGGGGGCAGTGTGTGTGGTGCTGGGTACATTGGGCTGTCCGTCAGTGTGTGCTGGGTACAGTAGGCAGTATGTGTGTTGCTGGGTACAGGGAGCAGCGTGTGTCAGTGTGTGTGGTGCTTGGTACAGGGGGCAGTGTTTGAGGTGCTGGTGAGGGGCTGGGTACAGGGGTCAGTGCGTGAGGTGCTGGGTACAGGGGGCAGTGTTTGAGGGGCTGGGTGCAGGGGACTGTGTGTGTGGTGCTGGGTACAGGTGGCAGTGTTTGAGGTGCTGGTGAGGGGCTGGGTGGCTGTGTGTCAGTGTGTGAGTGTTGGAGCAAGTGTTTAGGGTGGACAGAAGAGGTGGGGGCAGCAGAGTTAAGAGTGGAGATGAGAATGTGATTGTGGAGGCAGCCTGTTTAGGACAGGCCAGTGTAGACAGTGAGGAAAGGAGAGCTTCAAGCGAAGAGAAGAAAACAGAAGAATAAAGAGGGTGCTCTCACATGAAGGCTGCTGCCAGGGTAGTCCTCTCCGTGGCTGTGCTCCCCCCACCTTCCCCCACGTCGCCAGGCCGTTTCATCTTTTCTAATTACAGCTGCTGCCGCCCACTATGCAAATAACCCACCCGCAGTGAGAAGCCGCCGGCTTGGATAGTGTGATGGCTGGCCTCTCACTGCGCTGGCTGCGGCTGGGTTATTTGCATAGTGGGTGGCACCAAGCAGCTTTAGAGCTGCGGCTGCAGCGAGTCCAGGCTGTGCAACGGCAGCAGCTGTAATTAGAAAAGATTAAACGGCCTGGCATCGTAGGGGGGGGGGGGGGTAACGGAGAGGACGGATGCTCCATCCCACCAGCAAAATGGCCCGGCATCCCGGCGTACCAATCTGCCCATGGCTCTGTATCAATTTTCTGCGCCAAAGGGAAGAGCTGCTAGAGTGCAGCAATAGACAGGCTATACTTTTTGGAGTTTGTACACAGGGGGTAAACCGTTGTCCCCATCAGCCCCTACTTGTTTTGGGTAGGGGAGCTGCCCCTACCATTGACAGGAGAGGAGGGAGAGGCAAGGAGACATCCGGACCATGGCACCTGCACAGTGGATCTGGCAGGTGGCATTTGCCCAAGCGATGGCTTGACTGCGCATGTGCAAAACCCTGGCTTCTTTGGACTGCATAGGGTGTAGCCCATAGAAGCTGGCTAGGGCTGATTATCAAGCAGGGAGTGGCTTCCTACTGGAAGCATGCTCTTTGCTAATTGAATTCCGGACTGGAAGTTCCAGATGGAGCAAACACCTCCCAATGCAATGGGTCTGCCTGTCCTTCCAATTGGAAGTTACTGCCAGTCACAGTGAAACCAGTGCAGACACGGACTGCAACTGGCACAGCTGAGCTCACTGAAGTGGTAGATTTTACTGAGTCCTAAAGTGCTGCAGCGCCTAGTAAAATCTGCTACTGGTCCCCATTGATAATAGGAGGGACTGTGGTCTGCAGTGTTTATAAGCCTTTTGTAGGACTACATATCAACAATACCTAAACTTATGCAGATACATTTCTAAAGAATAGGCTTGATTAATAGACCCTAAATAGTAAATACTCTAAACCGGTTGTTATCAAACTGTGTGCCGTGGCACCCTGGGGTGCCTCAGGACACTTGCAGGGGTGCTTTGGATTGCTGATCTGGGACCGATTGAAATTGTTTATGGTCAAAGTAATAGGCAAAACCAGTGCCGGTGGCTGTCAATCATAAAATACATGGACAAACAGAAGCAAATCTTGTACTACCTTACCACAAAATTGAACCTAAGGATAACATTTTATAAACACAATTTACTTAATGTAATATTTCTTTCAAAATTTCTCAAGAAGGAACTATTGGCCTAAGGGTGCCGTGAAAAAGATTCTGATACTCTAGGGTGCCGTGATTCCAAAACGTTTGGGAACCACTGCTCTAAACTCATGATAGTATTATCACGATTACTTCTAAAGGTGCCAGTATTATGTGATTTACATATAATTTTGTTGCAAATACATTTGCTCAAATTTATCAAGCCTTGAAGAGTGATAAATAGCACAGTGATAAAGCACCAGCCAATCAGCTCCTAACTGTCATTTTTCAACCACAGCCTGTGACATGGAAGTTAGGAGCCGATTGGTTGGTACTTTATCACTGTGCTATTTATCACTCTCCAAGACCTGATAAATGGGGGCCATTGTGTTTACTAGAATATATGTGCTATATGGCTGTGTTAAAATAGGATTTTAATTACCTCTACGGATTTTAATAGTACCTCTACGGACTACGAGAAAAGGATTTACCGGTAGGTAATTAAAATCCTATTTTCTCTTACGTCCTAGATGATACTGGGGTCCACATTAGTACCATGGGGATGTACCAAAGCTACCAAACCGGGTGGGAGAGTGCTGAGGTTCCTGCAGAACTGACTGACCAAACTGAAGGTCCCCAGAGGAAAAAGTATCGAACTTGTAGAACTTAGCAAACATGTTTCGAACCCGACCAAGTAGCCGCTCGGCAGAGCTGTATGGCCGAGACACCCCGGGCAGCCACCCAGGAAGAACCCACCGACCAAGTAGAGTGGGCATAAACAGATTTAGGAACCGGCAAACCTACCGTAGAGTAAGCATGCCGGATAGTAAGCGTGATCCATCGAGCAATAGACTGCTTTGAAGCAGGACACACAATTTTCTTGGGATCATAAAGCACAAACAGTGAGTCGGATTTTCTGTGACGAGCTGTCCGTTTGACATAATGTAGATTTCCATCCAGGGACTTTGAAGTGAAAGAGGTTTCAGTAAGCACCGGAACCACAATAGACTGGTTGATGTGAAATGCAGACACCACCTCTGGAAGAAACTGCTGACAAGTTCTGAGTTCAGCTCTATCTTCATGAAAAATCAAATAGGGGCTCTTGTGAGACAAGGCCCCCAATTCCGAAACACGCCTCACCAAAGCCAAGGCCAACAGTGTGACAGTCTTCCATGTAACAAACTTTACATCTACCTCCTGTAAAGGCTCAAACCAATCTGATTGCAGAAACTGCAACACCGGGTTAAGATCCCAAGGTGCCGTTGGAGGCACAAAAGGCAGTTGGATGTGCAGAACCCCTTTCAAGAATGTCTGAACCTCAGGAAGGCAATCCAAACTGTTTCTGGAAGAAAATGGATAAGGCCTAAATCTGGACTTTTACTGATCCAAGGAGTAGGCCCACATCCAACCCAGACTGCAGAAAAAGCAGAAAACGACCAGCTGAATTCCACCGCAGGAAATTTCCTGTTTTCACACCAAGAGACGTATTTCATCCAAATATGGTGGTTTAGACGTTACCCATTTTCTGGCTTGGATCAAGGTAGGAATTACCCTGTCCGTAATCCCTTTCCGGGCTAGAATATGATGCTCAACCTCCATGCCATCAAACGTAGCCGCAGTAAGTCTGAGAGACGAATGGCCCCTGTTGCAGAAGATCCTCCCAAAGAGGTAGAGGCCACGGATCCTCCAGAAGCAGTTCCAGTAGATCTACGTACCAAGCTCTTCATGGCAAAACCGGAGCAATGTGAATTGCTTGAACCCTTTCCCTTTTTATTCTTTTGAGAATTCTTGGGATCAATTGAAGTGGAGGAAAGACACATACCATCTGATAGACCCACGGAGTCACCAGAGTGTCCACCGCCACTGCCTGTGGGTCTCTTGACCTGGAGCACTACTGCTGGAGCTTCTTGTTGAGACGAGAGGCCATCATGTCGATCTGTGGAGTCCCCCACCGATGAGTCAAGCACCCGAACACCTCCGGGTGAAGGCCCCACTCCCCTGGGTGAAGGTCGTGTCTGCTGAGGAAGTCTGCTTCCCAGATGTCCACGCCCAGAATGAAGATCGTGGACAGCACCACCGCGTGTCTCTCTGCCCAGAGGAGAATTCTTGTCACCTCTGACATTGCTGCTCTGCTCTTTGTTTTGCCCTGTCAGTTTATGTACATCACCGCTGTCACATTTTCCGACTGAACCTGGATGACTCGATTGTGCAGAAGCTGAGATGCCTGCAGAAGGGCATTGTATATGGCCCTTAGTTCCAGAATGTTGATCGGAAGAATGGTTTCCTGACTTGACCACTTTTACTTGGAAGTGTTCCCCTTGGGTGACTTCCCCCCACCCTCTGGGGCTTGCATCCGTGGTTAGCAGAATTCAATTTTGAACCCCGAACCGTCGGCTACCATCTTTCCCAGGAGGCGAATGCACAGATGCACCAAAATCCGGGTTTGCCTTAGGACGTCCCTTACCATTGACTGAATCACCAATGCATTTTCCAAAGGAAGGAATACCTGTTCTGTACCTCCATATCAGGATCATCCCCAGGAACGGAAGCCTCTGTGTTGGTTCTGGGTGAGATTTTGGCAGGTTCAGAATCCACCCGTGATCCTGGAGTAGATGTGTGGAGAGGGATATGCTGTGTAACAACCTCTCCCTGGATGGTACTTTTATCAGTAGATCATCCAGGTATGGTTTATTGTTCACTCCTTGCTTGCGAAGGAGAAACCTCATCTCCGGCCATGACTTTGGTAAACACCCTCGGTGCTGTGGAGAGCCCAAAGGGTAGGGCCTGAAACTGGTAGTGACAGTCCTGCAACACAAACCTTAGATAAGCCGGATGAGGCGGCCAAATCGGAATATGAAGGAAAGCATCCTTGATATCCAGAGACACTAGGAATTCTCCCTCCTCCAGACCTGAGATCACCGCTCTCAGCGACTCCATCTTGAATTTGAACACCCGCAAATACGGGTTCATTGATTTGAGGTTTAAAATGGCCCTCACCAAACTGTCCAGTTTTGGTACCACAAACAGGTTGGAATAGAAACCTTGGTTTTGCAGTTGAAGTGGAACTGAAACAATGACCCGAGTCTGTACCAGTTTTTGAACTGCTGCTTGTAAGGTTATACTTGCTTCCAGTGAAGCTGTCAAGCCTGATTTGAAGAATCTGTGAGGTGGGAGTTCCTGAAACTCCAGTCTATAGCCCTGGACGATAAGATCTTTTACCCATGGATCCAGGCATGATGTGGTCCATACGTGACTGAAATATTGTAACCGGGTTTCCACCTTCCTGTTGACAAGGCATTGGGGTCCACCGTTATGCTGAAGGTTTTGCGGAAGCAGAACCTGAGGTCTGATCTTGTGAGCCTGTATTTGCAGGTTTTCTGGGCTTACCTCTATTGCCATAGGCAGTAGAAGAACCTTTGGATTTACCGTTAAACTTTGCTGTCCGAAAAGACTACAAAGTTGGTGCAGAATAGGATTTTCTAGTCGGGGGTGCTGCGGAAGGAAGGTATGTAGACTTACCTGCCGTAGCTTTGGATATCCACGTATCCAGTTCATCTCCAAACAGGGCTTCGCCTGTGAAAGGTAGGCTTTCTATGCCTTTCCTGGAATCCGCATCCGTAGTCCACTGGCGTAACCACAAGCCCCTGCATGCTGACACGGCCATGGCAGAAGTGCAAGCATTGAGCGGTCCAATCTCCTTTATGGCCTCCACCATAAAGTTAGCAGAATCCTGTATATGCTGTAGGAGTAAAATAATCTCCCCCCTGGACAAGGAATCTAACCCGTCAATTAGATTAGCAGACCATTTTGCAATGGCCTAGTGATCCATGCACAAGCTATAGTGGATCTTTGTGCCACTCCCGCTGCTGTGTACAGAGATTTGAGAGTGGTCTCAATCTTGCGGTCTGCAGCATCCTTCAATGAAGCTGCCCCAGGAACAGGTAATACTATCTTACGTGACAGCCTGGAAACCGATGCATCAACAATTGGTGGGTTTTTCAATTTTTTTCTATCGTCCTGAGGAAATGGGAAGGATGTAATTAACCTTTTTGGAATCTAAAACTTCCTGTCAGGATTAACCCAAGTTGCTTCAAAGAGGTAATTTAATTCCGTAGAAGCAGGGAAAGTAGCAGAGGATTTCTTTTTCACATTAAAAAAGGATTCCTCCTCGTCCTCTGACACTTTGTCAGGAATGTGCAAGACATCTCTTATAGCTTCAATCAGGACCTGTATTCCCTGTACTAAAGCTGCATCCCCTCCACTAAGTCCACCTCCTCCTCCTCTGGGTCTGATATATCATCAACGGTATCAGCCTGCATGATTTGGGCTAGATTACGCTTCTGTGCACAAATAGCAGGGGTCTGAGACGCTGGGATGACCTCTGAATCTCTCTTCATCAGGTCATCTACAGATTGTCTTAAATATTGCGTCTCCTTTTCATTTTGGGACAATTTGTTTGAAATATTTGAAATCATCCCCTTTAATGAATCTAACCATACAGGTTCAGATCCACTAGCCTGATAATATGTACTAACCTGAGTACACTGTAAGGATCCCCCAGATTGAGAAAAGCACTCTGCTGTGCATGATACAAACTCCTTTGACATGATAAATGTAAAAGAACACACACAGTGAGGAACAGGTTAAAATTACAGTTAACCCACACAGCGCCCTTCTAGGGAGACACAGAGTATCGGAGCCAGCCACACAGACTTAGCTGAGTCACAAACTAAGTACCCTTAATAGGGCTTACTACAACAAATTATTGCTCCCTCCCCCCCCCCCTTTGCTATGACCCTCTAGTACCGCTGAGGTGCTCTGGAGTCCGTGTGGAGGAGCTGCGCTTCCCTGCCAGGCTGCCTGTGTAAGCTGCAGAAGGGAAATGGTGCTGGTGAGCCGCTGGATCCACTCATAGTGAAGGCCCCGCCCCCGTAATGGCGCGCGGTCTTCCTGCTTTTTATACTGGCTGAGGTGCATAATAAAAGATACAGTGGGTTAAAACCCCTGTAATATGTGCCAGTTGTGGGTAATAGTAGTGGCTCCAGCAGCCCCTCACAGCGGTCACACAGTGCATCTAAAGTCTGGTGCCAGCCAGATCAGCCTGAAAACAATAAAATAGAAAATAAATTCAGAAAACACTTCAGGAGCTTCCCAAGCGTGACCAGCTCCTCCGGGCACATTTTCTATACTGAGCCTGGTAGGAGAGGCATGAAGGGAGGAGCCAGTGCACACTATTGATTTCTTAAAGTGCCCAAGACTCCTAGTGGACATGTCTATAACCCATGGTACTAATGTGGACCCCAGTATCCTCTAGGACGTAAGGGAAAATATGTTTTTGCTGCAGGACACATCTTGTGCAACTAAATTTACTGCCGACTTCTCTGATCTGCTGCTGCTGCATTCAGGACACAGCAGTGTATCATCTATGTCAGGGATGGGGAACCTTCGGCCCTCCAGCTGTTGTTGAACTACACATCCCATCATGCCCTGCAACAGTTTTAGCATGGCCAAATAGCAAAACTGTAGCAAGGCATGCTGGTTTGTGTAGTTCAACAAGAGCTGGAGGGCCAAAGGTTCCCCACCCCTGATCTATGTGAAGATCGGCCATCTGAGTAGTCTTCAGGATGACCGGGGATTTCACCCTGCTGAAGCCTGTGAAGCTGTGTCCAAGCAACCAGCCACTGGCTTCAACACACCGAAAAAACAGGGTTGACGTCCTGAAATGCTGGCTGTCGCCACCACTTCACCACCCAAGATGTGTTGCATGACAATCATGCATGCTGCGGCTTAGGGGGGCACTGCAACCTTTCATCACAGACACAGTTCTGCACATACATTGTACAGCACCCAGTACACTGAATGGCGTAGTAAATGCATTAAATTAAGATAAGCAGTTGGAGTAAGCAGTCAGTGGACTAAGGAGGAAATGTTTAATTAGGCTTCTTAGAGAAAATATAGGCTTTGTCCCTATTTGATCACAATGTCTATACAGTAGCTACTGTGATACCCGGCTGCATACGGTCAGGTGCATATACTGTATGTAAACGTATTAACCGGTTGTTAATGCAGAAGCTCTTGTTCTTCGGCACAGTGGTCATGACAACACTCTCCGCAGAGGAATCTTTGCTGGTCTTTGGAGAGGTATTAGGAACACAGGCTGAGTCTGCGATGATGCGGGTTAAAGACCTCAACTGGAGGTCGCTTTATTGAACTATTAGAAAAGGGAAGGGACTCTACCCGCAATGGAGATAAATAAATGTAAATCAATTGTGCACAGATAAAACAATGTATACGTTTCACACTTGAATGTAACTTCTAATTAAAGTCAGGCTTATTCAATACACTAGATAACCCACCAAATGTTTCTATTCTCTTCTATCCAATAACATCTAAACATTACGAGAATTACAAACATTATAAACATTACACACATTATTACGGAATTGTCTTGGTCTTGCCTGGGCCCAGGTTTAGCAAGAGATCCCAATGGTGTAGTCAAGTGTAATTGAATTGGGATATATATGCATATACATACATATAATAAGATTTTACTTACCGATAAATCTATTTCTCATAGTCCGTAGTGGATGCTGGGGACTCCGTCAGGACCATGGGGAATAGCGGCTCCGCAGGAGACAGGGCACAAAAGCAAGCTTTTAGGATCACATGGTGTGTACTGGCTCCTCCCCCCATGACACCCCTCCAAGCCTCAGTTAGGTACTGTGCCCGGACGAGCATACACAATAAGGAAGGATCTTGAATCCCGGGTAAGACTCATACCAGCCACACCAATCACACCGTACAACTTGTGATTTGAACCCAGTTAACAGTATGATAACAATGAAGTAGCCTCTAAAAAAGATGGCTCACAACAATAATAACCCGATTTTTTTTTGTAACAATAACTATGTACAAGTAATGCAGACAATCCGCACTTGGGATGGGCGCCCAGCATCCACTACGGACTATGAGAAATAGATTTATCGGTAAGTAAAATCTTATTTTCTCTAACGTCCTAGTGGATGCTGGGGACTCCGTCAGGACCATGGGGATTATACCAAAGCTCCCAAACGGGCGGGAGAGTGCGGATGACTCTGCAGCACCGAATGAGAGAACTCCAGGTCCTCCTCAGCCAGGGTATCAAATTTGTAGAATTTAGCAAACGTGTTTTCCCCTGACCAAGTAGCTGCTCGGCAAAGTTGTAAAGCCGAGACCCCTCGGGCAGCCGCCCAAGATGAGCCCACCTTCCTTGTGGAATGGGCATTTACAGATTTTGGCTGTGGCAGGCCTGCCACAGAATGTGCAAGTTGAATTGTACTACAAATCCAACGAGCAATAGTCTGCTTAGAAGCAGGAGCACCCAGCTTTTTGGGTGCCTACAATATAAACAGCAAGTCAGACTTTCTGACTCCAGCCGTCCTGGAATTATATAAATATATATATTTTCAGGGCCCTGACAACGTCTAGCAACTTGGAGTCCTCCAAGTCCCTAGTAGCCGCAGGCACCACAATAGGTTGTTTCAGGTGAAACGCTGACACCACCTTAGGAAGAAACTGGGGACGAGTCCGCAGTTCTGCCCTGTCCGAATGGAAAATCAAATATGGGCTTTTGTAAGACAAAGCCGCCAATTTTGACAATCGCCTGGCCGAGGCCAGGGCCAACAGCATGGTCACTTTCCATGTGAGATATTTCAAATCCACAGATTTGAGTGGTTCAAACCAATATGATTTGAGGAATCCCAACACTACGTTGAGATCCCACGGTGCCACTGGAGGCACACAAGGGCTGTATATGCAATACTCCCTTGACAAACGTCTGGACTTCAGGAACTGAAGCCAATTCTTTCTGGAAGAAAATCTATAGGGCCGAAACTTGAACCTTAATGGACCCCAATTTGAGGCTCATAGACACTCCTGTTTGCAGGAAGTGCAGAAATCGACCTAGTTGAAATTTTTTCGTGGGGCCTTCCTGGCCTCACCCACGCAACATATTTTTACCACATGTGGTGATAACGTTGTGCGGTCACCTCCTTCCTGGCTTTGACCAGGATAGGTATGACCTCTTCCGGAATGCCTTTTCCCTTAGGATCCGGCGTTCAAACCGCCATGCCGTCAAACGCAGTCGCGGTAAGTCTTGGAACAGACAAGGTCCCTGCTGGAGCAGGTCCTTTCTTAAAGGCCGATGCCACGGTTCCTCTTGGAACAGACATGGTACTTGCTGAAAGCAAATCCCTTCTTAGCTCCCGAGGCCATTAGTCCTCTGTGAGCATCTCTTGAAGTTCCGGTTACCAAGTCCCTCTTGGCCAATCCGGAGCCACGAGTATAGTTCTTACTCCTCTATGTCTTATAATTCTCAATACCTTGGTTATGAGAAGCAGAGAAGGGAACACATACACCGACTGTTACACCCACGGTGTTACCAGGACGTCCACAGCTATCGCCTGAAGGTCTCGTGACCTGGCGCAATACCTGTCCCATTTTTTTGTTCGGGCGGGACGCCATCATGTCCACCTTTGGTCTTTCCCAACGGTTCACAATCATGCGGAAAACTTCCCGATGAAGTTCCCACTCTCCCGGGTGGAGGTCGTGCCTGCTGAGGAAGTCTGCTTCCCAGTCGTCCACTCCCGGAATGAACACTGCTGACAGTGCTATCACATGATTTTCCGCCTAGCGAAAAATCCTTGCAGTTTTGCCACTGCCCTCCTGCTTCTTGTGCCGCCCTTTCTGTTTACGTGGGCGACTGCCGTGATGTTATCCCACTGGATCAATACCGGCTGACCTTGAAGCAGAGGTCTTGCTAAGCTTAGAGCATTATAAATTTGCTCTTAGCTCCAGTATATTTATGTGGAGAGAATTCTCCAGACTTGATCACACTCCTTGTGTGACTGCTCCCCAGCCTCTCAGGCTGGCCTCCGTGGTCACGAGCATCCAATCCTGAATGCCGAATCTGCGGCCCTCTAGAAGATGAGCACTCTGTAATCACCACAGGAGAGACACCCTTGTCCTTGGATATAGGGTTATCCGCTGATGCATCTGAAGATGCGATCCGGACCATTTGTCCAGCAGATCCCACTGAAGAGTTCTTGCGTGAAATCTGCCGAATGGAAGCGCTTCGTAATAAGCCACCATTTTTACCAGGACTCTTGTGCAATGATGCACTGACACTTTTCCTGGTTTTAGGAGGATCCCGATTAGCTCGGATAACTCCCTGGCTTTCTCCTCTGGGAGAAACACCTTTTTCTGGACTGTGTCCAGAATCATCCCTAGGACCAGCAGACGTGTCGTCGGAACAACTGCGGTTTTGGAATATTTAGAATCCACCCGTGCTGTCGTAGAACTACTTGAGATAGTGCTACTCCGACCTCCAACTGTTCTCTGGACCTTGTTCTTATCAGGAGGTCGTCCATTTTCTTTGAAGACGAATCCTCCTTTCGGTCATTACCTTGGTAAGGACCCGGGGTGCCTTGGACAATCCAACGGCATCGTCTTGAAACTGATAGTGACAGTTCTGTACCACGAACCTGAGGTACCCTTGGTGAGAAAAGGCAAATTTTGGGACATGGAGGTAAGCATCCCTGATGTCCCGGGACACCATATAGTCCCCTTGTTCTTTGCTATCACTGCTCTGAGTGACTCCATCTGGATTTGAACCCTTGTAAGTGTTCAAATTTTTCAGATTTAGAATAGGTCTCACCTAGCCTTCAGTACCACCATATAGTGTGGAGTAATACCCCTTTCCTTGTTGTCGGAGGGGTAAATTTATTATCACCTGCTGGGAATACAGCTTGTGAATTGTTTTCAATACTGCCTCCCTGTCGGAGGGAGACATTGGTACAGCAGACTACAGGAACCTGCGAGGGGGGAAACCTCTCGACATTCCAATCTGTACCCCTTGGATACTACTTGTAGGATCCAGGGGTCCTGTACGGTCCCAGCGTCATGCTGAGAACTTGGTAGAAGCGGTGGAGGGCTTCTGTTCCTGGGAATGGGCTGCCTGCTGCAGTCTTCTTCCCTTTCCTCTATCCCTGGGCAGATATGACTCTTATAGGGACGAAAGGACTGAGGCTGAAAAGACGGTGTCTTTTTCTGCAGAGATGTGACTTAGGGTAAAAAACGGTGGATTTTCCAGCAGTTGCCCTGGCCACCAGGTCCCATGGACCGACCCCAAATAACTCCTCCCCTTTATACGGCAATACATCTTTGTGCCGTTTGGAATCTGCATCACCTGACCACTGTCGTGTCCATAAACATCTTCTTGCAGATATGGACATCGCATTTACTCTTGATGCCAGAGTGCAAATATCCCTCTGCGCATCTCGCATATATAGAAATGCATCCTTTAAATGCTCTATAGTCAATAAAATACTGTCCCTGTCAAAGGTATCAATATTTTTAGTCAGGGAATCCGACCAAGCCACCTCAGCTCTGCACATCCAGGCTGAGGCGATCGCTGGTCGCAGTATAACACCAGCATGTGTGTGTATACTTTTTAGGATATTTTTCAGCCTCCTATCAGCTGGCTCCTTAAGTACGGCCCTATCCGTAGATGGTACCGCCACTTGTTCTGATAAGCGTGTGAGCGCCTTATCCACCCTGAGGGGTGTTTCCCACCGCGCCTTAACTTCTGGCGGGAAAGGGTATACCGCCAATAATTTTCTATCGGGGGAAACCCACGCATCATCACACACTTCATTTAATTTATCTGATTCAGGAAAAACTACAGGTAGTTTTTTTTTTTTTTACCTCACACATAATACCCTTTTTTGTGGTACTTGGAGTATCAGAAATATGTAACACCTCCTTCATTGCCCTTAACGTGTGGCCCTAAAAGAAAATACGTTTGTTTCTTCACCGTCGACACTGAAATCAGTGTCCGTGTCTGGGTCTGTGTCGACCGACTGAGGTAAATGGGCATTTTACAGCCCCTGACGGTGTTTGAGACGCCTGGACAGATACTAATTTGTTCGCCGGCCCTCTCATGTCGTCAACCGGCTTGCAGCGTGTTGACATTGTCACGTAATTTCCATAAATAAGCCATCCATTCCGGTGTCGACTCCCTAGAGAGTGACATCACCATTACAGGCAATTTGCTCCGCCTCCTCACCAATATTTTCCTCATACATGTCGACACACACGTACCGACATACAGCACACACATAGGGAATGCTCTGATAGAGGACAGGACCCACTAGCCCTTTGGGGAGACAGAGGGAGAGTTTGCCAGCACACACCAAAACGCTATAATTATCCAGGGACAACCTTTATATAAGTGTTCTTCCCTTATAGCATTTTAATATATATACATATCGCCAAATCAGTGCCCCCCCTCTCTGTTTTAACCCTGTTTCTGTAGTGCAGTGCAGGGGAGAGCATGGGAGCCTTCCCACCAGCCTTTCTGTGAGGGAAAATGGCGCTGTGTGCTGAGGAGAATAGGCCCCGCCCCCTTTTCGGCGGGCTTCTTCTCCGGAGTTTTAGATATCTGGCAGGGGTTAAATACATCCATATAGCCTCAAGGGCTATATGTGATGTATTTTTCGCCATACAGGTATTATACATTGCTGCCCAGGGCGCCCCCCCCCCAGCGCCCTGCACCCTCCGTGACCGCTGTGTGAAGTGTGCTGACAACAATGGCGCACAGCTGCAGTGCTGTGCGCTACCTGATGAAGACTGAGAGTCTTCTGCCGCCTGGTTCCGGACCTCTTCATCTTCAGCGTCTGCAAGGGGGGTCGGCGGCGCGGCTCCGGGACGAACCCCAGGGCGAGCCCTGTGTTCCGACTCCCTCTGGAGCTATGTCCAGTAGCCTAAGAATCCAATCCATCCTGCACGCAGGTGAGTTGAAAATCTCTCCCCTAAGTCCCTCGATGCAGTGAGCCTGTTGCCAGCAGGACTCACTGAAAATAAAGAACCTAAAAACTTTTTCTAAGTAACTCTTTAAGAGAGCCACCTAGATTGCACCCTTCTCGGCCGGGCACAAAAACCTAACTGAGGCTTGGAGGGGGGTCATGGGGGGAGGAGCCAGTACACACCATGTGATCCTAAAAGCTTGCTTTTGTGCCCTGTCTCCTGCGGAGCCGCTATTCCCCATGGTCCTGACGGAGTCCCCAGCATCCACTAGGACGTTAGAGAAATATATATATATATATATATATATATATATATATAAAACCCACGTTTGACTGTTATGCTTAGCGGGTGATTCAGACGTGATCGTAGATGTTCAAAATTTAGCATATCTACAATCAGTTTCTCTGCACATACGGGGGGGGGGATGTCCAGCACAGTGCTACTCCGCCCTGCATGTCAGGCCCTGCCCCCTCCCCCACCGCATTCTGGGTCACATCAGCCCGCCCCCGTAATGGCCCGGACACGCCCGTGACCAACACCAATGGCATTCTAATGCCATTGGTACTACCACTCTAATGCCATTGGCACTCCAGAAAGGGCATCGGTCGTGATCGCTGCCACTGCAGCGATTGGATCTGAATTAGGCTCACAGTTCTGTGAACAACAAAGGAATTCCTTGCCGAGGTAGTGGTGAAATAATCCTTGCTGTGCAATAGGAGGAATATTAACTGTTTTAGTAGCTAAACAAGAAAGAATTAAATATACTCCACTGGTTTACGTTACACAAAGCAATTGGAGCTGAATATCTGAATACACGCACTAGATGGTGCTATTTCTTCAGTTTTCCCAATGTGAGACCTGTACCCAGGGCCGGTGCTACGGTGTTCGGCATCCCCCTGCAAACTATAAATTTGCGCCTTCCCTCCCATACTTCACAACACAAAAAGGGGTGCGGTCTCACAAGGGAGGGGCGTGGCCACACATGAGTACCACCAATTCAAATTATGCCACACAGTAGGGCCCCTTAGTCACATTACACCAAACAGTAGTGTCCCTAACTCACGTTACACCACATGATAGTGCCCCTCCTTCACGTTATGCCACACGATAGTGCCCCTTAATAATGTTATTCATTGCCCTTATTCATGTTATTATTCTGGGACAGAAGATGGGAGGGGGGGGGGGGGCACTAGCTGGGACAAAACACAGAGGGGGGGTTGTGACACAGTGACAAGACATGGGGGTAACAGAGTTACGGGACACTGGGGTGACACAGTGACGGGACACTGGGGTGACACAGTGACGGGACACTGGTGTGACACAGTGACGGACATTGGGCTGACACAGTGACGGGACACGGGTGGGTGACACAGTGACAGGACAGGGGGGTGACACAGTGACAGGACACGTGGGAGTGACACAGTGACAGGACATGGGGGAGACACAGTGACAGTACACCAGGGGGTGACACCGTGACAGGACATGGGGGGATTGACATAACAACAGGACACAGGGGGGGGGGCGACAGAGTGACAGAACACAGGGGGGTGACAGAGTGACAAGACACTGGGGGGTGACAGAGTGACAAGACACCAGGGGGGTGACAGTGACGGGACTCTGGGGTGACACAGTGACGGGACACTGGGGTGACACAGTGACAGGACACTGGGGTGACACAGTGACGGGACACTGGGGTGACACAGTGATGGGACACTGGGGTGACACAGTGACGGGACACTGGGGTGACAGTGAAATGGACACGGGAGGGTGACACAGTAACAGGACACGGGGGGGTGACACAGTGACAGGACACGGGGGTGACAGTGACAGGACACGGGGGTGACACAGTGACAGGACATAGGGGGGTGACTTTGACAGAACACAGGGGGGGCAAGAAAGACACAAGGCTGGAACAGAACACAGAGAGGAAGGGGGGGAGGTGACACAGTAAGAAGAGGGCCAGGGACCGCACCCCTCATGACTACCATTGAGTCCCTTGTTGTGTCCTTACCTCCCTGAATCCAAATGATTCCGCTGCTATTGCCTCATATTATGGTGCATGTTGGAGGACACAGAAGCCACAGAAAGGAGCAGTAACAGTCAGGTACCGTGAGACTTCTGGGGGGTTGCCCACAGTTCCTCCCTCTGCCCAGTGACCTGATCTGCTGCGTGGCAATCGGAACAAAACTGCCCGCTCGGGATGCCGCGTATCTGGCTCCTGTGTGTGCGCACGGCAGCCACAAGAGGATGTTTCCTGTAGTGTGCTGATGAGGATTCTGGGGGCTTCCTGGCAGCCAACCGCAGTAGCAGTGTGTGTATGCCGCACTGCTGCCGGTGTCGCTGCCTGTGTGATAGGCGCAGCGGCAGCTGGCAGCAACAGTCGTGTATAGAAGCAGGGATGCAGAGCAGGGAGAGCGCCTCTCCAGCCTGGCACCTGCCTGCTCTGCATCCCCTTGCTGAGCGGTTAGTGCCGGCTCTGCCTGTATCGCTGCCACACTACTTACTTACTCCTTTGTGTAGGCCCTGCTGACTGATTGTATGGGAACCGACCACTCGCTTTCTCCACACTTCCTGTTATATTGACTTGGTGTAGCTGAAATGTCACTGAGACGTAGGGGTCAGCATACCCCTGGGAGACCTACTGACATAAGACTTCCTTCTCCCTGATTCTTGTTTGGGGCATTAACCCTTAGGGCAAATGTTCTGTGTGTTGGACAATTTTGCCTGTCACTAGACCTCAGGGTATATGGGTGGTCGTGGTCTGGGGTAGTGTTCATTATGAGTGTTAAGGGCAAAACATACTCATACTGTCCTGGATCAAAAGGCACCCGAATGCTGAGACCTTTTCAATGACTTTCTCTACAGCAGGGATACCTCTGCAGCTGCTGCTCCCACTCTTCTCTGTTCTTCACACTTTTGTGCTGCGGGTTAGTGTGGTTAAGATCACTGAGGGTAACTGTTCTGTCTTGTGCAAGGGCTCCCCTGCTGCTGCCGCCTTATCCTCCGCGACCCTGCCCAAACCATCAAGACGGTGCCAGGGCTAGCGCTGTGGGCGGTGTAGTGCACCTGCTGGTGGCCAGGTACACTACAGCTGCTGCTGGTCTGGAGCCGAACAGGCCTCCTCACGGTCCACCCCACCTCACTCTGTACACTGCTGCAACACACCTGCTCTCCCACTCAGCACACTGCTGACTCTGCCCTTAGCACTCTCCCAGATCCTTTTTCTCTCAGCATGCTCCACGTGCAGTCTCGCTCTTTCACCCACCACCCCCACTACCTGTTCCTACAGGCTACTCACATGTGCTCTTTCCCTGCAGTCAGCTCTGGGTCCTGAAGGCCTCCTCTGTTCAGAGCTCGCTGCAGACTCATGCTGTTCACAGTAAAAAGGGCAACTAAAAGGTGGTTAACCCCTGAAGTCCCTGGGGGAATATTGGCCTTGCCTCTTGGGTGTCAACAAGGAGGGGGACCATAGGGCTGTGGGATGCATGTCTCAGCAACTGGCAGCCCAGAGACACATTGGCATTTGTAGTTTCACAGCAGACCAGGGGTACCACACTAGCTGACACAGCTTGTTGAATTAAATAGCTGTTTTGTATTATAGTTTGGGGACATAACTGTGACGTAAGTATAATTATGTTAGGGATGCAGGGAATGTTGTCATGACGTCTCTCCCGTAGAGAGGAGCCGGCGCCCGGATACAGCAGCAGCAGCGGCAGCAGCGGTCCGGAAGCAGGAGCGAGGCTGGTAAGTATTGTGTTGTTTTTTTTAGGGTTTCAAAGTGGCGCTACTACAGGGGGCACTACTACTGGGGGCACTACTACAGGGGGCACAGCTACAAGGGGCACAGCTACTGGGGGCAGATCTACAGGGGGCACATCCTGGGGCACTGCTACAGGGGGAACAGCTACTGGGGGCAAATCAACTGGGGGCACAGCTACAAGGGGCACAGCTACTGGGGGCACTACTATAGGGGGCACTGCTACTGGGGGCACAGCTACAAGGGGCACAACTACAGGGGGTACTACTAAAGGGGGCACTGCTATAGGGGGAACAGCTACTGTGGGAAAATTAACTTGGGGCACAGCTGCTTGGGGGTACAGCTACAGCGGGGCACAAGTACAGGAGGATAACTGTGGGCACACCCCTTCTCTATGAAGAAGCCACGCCCCTTCCCTATGAAGAAGCCACGCCCCTGTTTTGGGGCGCGCACCCTCGGCGTGCACCAACTGTATTTTACCTGGGGGGGGAAGGGCGCCACAAGAAACTTTCGCCCTGGGCGCCACAAGGTCTAGAAGCGGCCCTGATGTGCAGAATCACAAAACAGCATCTTATTGGCTCTAGGATGTGTTGGATAGCCAATAAGAAAAATCTGGATAAATCCAAACTTGCTTTAATTTTGGAATTGACATGAGTAAATCCGAACCCACACATCTCTACTTCTAACCAATCCATTCTCCACCAGCATCTACCTTAATCCCATAAATTACCACATTTCTTATGATATGTTCTGCCACCCTTAGCTACAACCCTTCATCCACCTATTCTTGCCACAATCTACCTCTCACCAATAAATCTTCCTCCAATGGTTCCATTACTCCTGCTGCTGCCTACTGGGTCTGCCCCACAGGCATTTCTCTGCCGGGAAAAGAGGCTCTGATTGCCCTCCCATTGGATCCGCCACTGCTCCTACTAACCCTGCTCCTTTTTTTGGTTGCAATTAATCTTACCCCATCTCACCACTTTCATCTTCCCCATTCTTGTGCGTATTAGATCTGTCTGCAATAAACTGGCCTCCATTCATATATATTTTTTTTTTGCTAAATTATCTGGCAACACCCCTCCAGTTGATGATCACACCTACCTAAAGGGTGGCATTGCCCTTTCAGCAGGTCCTTTCCATTGCATTTGCCTGGTGAGCCTTGCTTTCTCCAGTCCAAAATTGGTTTCAAGTATAAGGTAAGCATGTTACCAAACAAAGCCTTGAATTTATCCCATCTTTGATTAGACCAAATCATACTTGACTACTCTCCTGGAATGGCCAGGAGGCTACCAAAAATCGGGTGTCCCTCCCAGCCCTCCGGAAGAGCAGGCAAGTCTCCCGATTTTCAATGTCCACCCTGCCCGGCTGACCACTTAGTAAGTAAAGGGGGCGGTCCGGGCAGTCCATGACTCGATTCTTGCTGAATCGTGTCATCATAGCCACGCCCCCTGCAGTATAATGCCGGTAATATCGGCATTACAAAGCGGGGGCGTGGCTTCAATGACGCAACCACGGTAACCATGCCCCCTTTCCACCTCCGCCCGCCCCCTCTAGCCATGATAGCCCTGCCCCACCCCCCATGCTGAGCCGACCTGGCTGCTCTCTCCTGTAGAGAGCAGCCTGGATGTCGGCAAGTATGGACCAAACTCAACTACTGTATATGATTTTCAAAGAAAGATATTTTGTAGCTAGCTTGGCACCCCATGCCACCAAGGCTAAAGCAAGTAAATTTCCTAATAAAAGGACACTCTTTGAACTTGTAACCAAGTCAGCTAGGAAGGATATAACAGGTTCTATATTCCAAGTATTAGAACACGGTGGATTATTAGCTTGAAGTCCAATGCCACATGAAGGAGAGAAGCTAATTTAGCTGTACTATCAGTACAAAAGTCTGCACTAAATTATGTAATCATGGCAGAATATCTGGACCTTGCATGGCCTCAATGAGACATTGATAAGGACTACTGTAGAAGAAGTGTATGTTAGTAGCCCAATAATGTAATTGTCTACATGCACTGCAGCAACTTTCCCAGGAGATCTATAATTCCCTGGATGCTGTTTTTGGAGAGTCCCAAGATAATTTTGGACCTTTAGCACAATTGGATAATTATAGAGAACCATACTTTAGGTTTCCAAAGAAAATACACTAGGATTAACTGGGATACTTAGCTTGCTTTCATTTTGTGCCTCATCTTCAGCAAAAGAGCAGGTGGTAGAAGAGCATACAGTATGGGAGTATAAGGTCTAACAATGGGAAAAATATTATGGGGTATATTTACTTAAAGTCGATTTTGGTAGCTGTTGATCGATTTTTGGTCAATGATGGGTTGATTTTTGATCGATTTTGCGTTTCAGGGTTTAAATCACTCATTTACTAACAGTTGATTTTTTGTTTAATTTTTTTTAAACAATGTAAAATATCATCTGTTGGTAAATGTGTGATTTAGACCCTTAAACACAAAAATATCCAAAAATTTATCAAATATTGACCAAACCGACCAAAATCAACTTTTAGTAAATATACCCCTATGTCTCTCTTGAATGCTCATTGTTTCTACATTCTGGACATAACTGAAGCTTTAGAAAGGTGTTGCTAAAAGATATGTTCTAGGAACCCCTGAATAACTGATTCATTTAAGGCCACATTGGTAAGTCAGTTATTGTTGATGGAGAATTGCCCAGTTCATTTAGTTCTCCCAGAATGTTCCCTTCTGTAAATAGCCTATTCCCTAATATCTAGGGTTTATGTGCACAAGGACAGGGAACAATAGCCTGTCACCCTGTTCAAGTAAGAAACTGCAGTTGTTATCTAGATAAATTTGAATTACAAATTTCTGAAGGTGACTGGGAACAAAAGCTCTGAGGACTAACATGGCTGGCCTTAATATGTGTAGAATGATATGAGTCTACTGCTCTATTGCGGACCATCTGCCTTTCATTGCCTGGTTCTGAGTGAATACTCCCCAATCTTTCAGAAATGCAAATCTCAACTGGTACTGTGATTGCCTGCAGTATAGGGGAACATGGAATAAAGGGGGACATTCAGACCTGATCGCACGCTAGCTTTTTTTGCAGCGCTGCGATCAGGTCAGAACTGCGCATGACGGACAGCGACAGAATGAATGAAGAAAGCGATCGCACAGGTGATCGCAAGAAGATTGACAGGAAGAGGCCGTTTGTGGGTGTCAACTGACCGTTTCCAGGGAGTGTCCGGAGAAACGTAGGTGTAATACTTGCACAATAACTCAGTCCTTTCCAGGTTAAATATCTAACTTGCGCTTGCACAATAACTTAGTCCTTTGTGTCCCAACAGTGTTAACACAAGAGGAATGGTTGTCTTTACTGGTCCCTTGACAGAGAATAGCTTGTGTATATGATGCTATGCTGTCCGCGCCCTTTTAGCACTGCACCACGGGTGACAATGAATACTTAAGCTGGGTGTCAGGTCTGCCCGTGGCTTAGGTCAATCAGTTTCAGTGTACTCACTCAGACCCTTAGTACGGAGGTATTCACTTGCTGGACCAGTTTTCAAAAGTTTCTCACTGTTACAAGATGGCCCCGGTGTCTGCACCTTTTTACTAGGCCTGGTGGTGTCCAGTCTCTGGCTGCAACATCTCACACTTGCTAACCCAGCATTTGGCTTCCTGATACACCCCGCTGCTTCTACTCTGCAGCGCTGCTCTCACCACCCAGCGTGACCCTACGGCTAACACCTGTTCTCAGCTGCTCCTCTGTTCCTCGCTCAGCATGCATCCAGCACCTTCAGTTACTTCAGCTGTCTCCTCCTTCTTCTTCCCACCACAAGGCTCCGCTGTTCCCCAGTTTCCTTGCTCAATCAGCCATCAGCATCCAGACCATGTGATCAGACCAGGGTCCTTACTTAACTGTTGCTGTCCCAGCGCTTCTCCTTTGTTGCTGCAGACCTGTAAGTAAATTTAAAGGGGCACACACACCATTTTCCGGGGTGCCACATTTGACTAGGGTTGCTCTGTAGATCAGCTGGGCCAATTTGTACACTGCATACCTCTGACTTAGCTTCCAAGGTATATCATTTGCTGCCACCCTGGCCATCCGTATGTCACTATACATGCCAAGAGTCTGAGGACCTAGTGATCTCTTCTGACTCACAATCCACTGAAGTCGACAAACATCTTCAAGTGAGATAAATAGAGCATTATGTCCTGCTGCCTTCAATGGGTGTCCTAATAGTCGGCTTTGCAAATAGTTGTCCTCCTAATAGCGCCAGCTTTTTGCAAATTTGCCCGCTATGGGCAGAAGAAATGTATTTTGTATGGACACTAGTGCATTGCCTTCTTTGGACGAAAGGGAAGGATGCACTTTAGCCTGAACAAGTATCCTTGTGTGAAGTTTTCTCCACATTCACCTTTGCCCTTCATGTTTTGCTGTTCTTGGGTAATTTCAGGGAATGATACATTAATGCCGGAACACACATCCCAGAATGGTCTCTGGAGGGAGACGTGTCTTTTGGATTTGTACCTCAGACTCTGAGGTAGGAAAAAAGTATTTCCCTTATTATTTATTTCATCTCACCAGATAGAAACTTTTTATATTTTCAGCATAAATAACAGTTTAAATGATAATCACTGCCAGCAGGAAACAACCACTTTATTTCTATTACTTGAACGGAGCAGCGTTGACTTTTACCTCAGACTCCGATGGCCTGATTCAAAGGTGTATGCACTTCCGCTGTTGGAAGTAGAGGAGCAATTTGTTTTCGCTACTGAGCATGCATCTAAATCAAGGGGCCCAATCGTGTCCATACACAGTCACAGCTGTGATTTCAGTGCACATGGGGAAGTGTACTGAAAAAGTAGTGGGCATTCCTGGGCAATGACAGGGAGGTATCTTAGTGCATGCAAAGAGATGAGCCATTTAATGGGTGTGTTATAGGAGCGCTGCAGACATGTTGGTGAAAGTGGTGGGGTACACAGATTTACAGCATTTGCATAAAGTCACAGGTCGGTTACCATTAATAGACGTGCAGCTCTGATATGATACAAATTACTGGGTCTAGGGTGATATGAGGAGAAATTACTGGATCTGTGATGATATGGGGGTGATTAACATTCCAGAGATTATGTAAGTGCTGACTACTAACGGGGGTGTCCCTATGCCCTACCCCTATGACACCTGGTGCAGCTTAAGTTCCCCCTGCGCATGCTGGAAATAAAGGGGGCATGGCCTCACGGGAAAGGGTGTGGTCTCATGGCCCGACTCTTGTTTTCATCTCTCTGGGGATCTGGGAGATGCTCGGCTGCCCATGGAGATTGACTGGCTGCACTGCCAGCTCCTTCAATGTTATAGAAGCCGAGTGTTGCATGGAATGTTCGAGTGCAACACCTGGCTCCTGTGGAGGTGATAGGGCGACAACCGGGAGTGACCCCCACCCAATACACCTACCTAGTTTCACCTCTGACTACAAAGCTTGGGGTGATATGAGTTATAATCGCCTGGTCTGGGGTTCTACAAGAGATAATTATTTGGTCTTGGTGATATGAGGTATATTTACTGAATCTGAGTTGAAATGTGGTATAATTACCAGGTCTGGGTTGATATGGGGTATAAATACTTGGTTTGGATTAATAGGAGGGACGATTACTGGGTCAAGTGATTTGAGGTAAAATTACTGGGTATGGGATGATAGAAAGGACAATTAATGGGTGTGACTTATTTATTTTGTTAACTCAAATATAAAATGGTAAATAGCATAGACAGGAGACTGACCATTGCATACTCAAGGATAAAATTACAGGGGTGTATTGCAAGTAAGATAATACAGGTGTTTAACTGTTTTGAATTTAAATTAGCAATATACTAATGATAGTTAAACCATAAAGAGAGCATCACAGTGACCGCCATATAGTACAGAGAGCATCACAGTGACCGCCATACAGTACAGAAAGTATTATATGGAATAATATACAACATAGATATCCTAGTACTCACCATACAATACAGATAGAATTATAGTGTTCCCCATACAATACAGAGCTCCTACATCCAGTATACAATACAGAGAACATCCTAGTAAACACCAAACAATACAAACAACTTCCTTGTGACACCATATAATACAATTTCTTATATTATTGTTTCTTCTACTCCCTCTATTCATTTCCTTTTCCTCTATAGTTGCATGACACAATTTTAATTGAGCCTTGCAGGGAGCAGGAGTGGGGACAGATCAGGCCAGGATGGCACGTGTAGTAAGGCTTATAGTCCCTAGGGAGGGGTCAGCCAACAGAACCAGTTCCTGGAGAGCCATATAACCAATTTAATTGTGGCCCTACTTGTGAGAGGTGGCCTGCAGCTGTAGCTCTGTCAGCCCATTGTTAATCCAGTACTAGACTGTTGCTGTGATTCTGCGTGAGAGGAAGAGCAATGGGGAAGTCAGCTAGTAGCCACTTTATGAGCCATGTCATCCTTATATTAGACTGCAATTTCCAACTACATTTTTCTGCATACATTCAGCGTGCAAAAATTTGCTAAATATGAAATCAGCCCTTTAATGAATGCCCATATTATAATTTTAAATAAATAGTATTATTGGATGAGTTCCAGACATTTTAATTAATTTAATTTGCCTACACAATCCAATCACAGTTAAAATATAACAAGGAATGTACCATATTTTTCTTATTCTTGCTAGACAGGACATGGTATTTGCAAGCAAATCTTATCATGAGTTATTTGGAACTGGGAGGTGACTGTATTAAAAAAGTCTCAGAATATGTAGCATGTAAGAGCAAGACCAAAGTATGTGCTTGTTGGAGGAACTCAAGGTGGAGTTACGGGCCTAAAGCTCTCTTTATCCATAAATGCTGACTTAATTTCAGTGTTGTTTACTAGCAACCAACAGTTGATGTGCTATAGCCTCTGTCTACCCCACCTCAGGCTAGTATCACATAGGAGTCTCAGGCTGATCAGAGATGGATAGTTCTGTGGAATGTTGAGCTGGTCATGGTTTGTTCTCAACATCAGATTCTGTTGTACATCATTTAGGAGGAAACACTTGTCTTGAGTTTTAAAACATTTAGTTGGGATGCCTCAGATGGTGGGACAAATGCATTGAAATATTACCTATCCCTAAAATATGTCTGACATTGCCTTTGGCAAGCACAGTATGGACTACATATTCTTTTTAATATATTAAGTGTCAATATGAGCTAATTTAATGTGTTTGAATACAAACTGGAAGAATGTGTCAGTTTTATCTATTCTTTGTTTATAGATGCTTGCAAGACACTTGTATATGTTTGCATGGACAATGCAATTAAACTTTGGATTTTTATTTTTTACCTTACTTTTATTTTTATTTTTTTTGTTTTTAAATAGATATGATATTTTTTTATTTTTATTTTAACTCCCCATATCACAGATATGTCTAAGGAATGCTCATTAACTTCTGGCTAACAATAAATGATAGCAGTTTGGGGCAGAAATGTGATTAGGTTTCCAACCCGCTCTACATCTTGGGATGTGCAAATGTTTTTAAAGGTCACTGATGCTAGTTTAACACTTTTGTTCACCATTCAGCATTTCATCCTTAAAGAGTTTATATGTTCCAAATCATACCTCCCAAATAACCCATCCCAGGAGGAACAAAATATTCTGTTCCTGGATTTTCCTTTTAATTTATGATTTCCGTCATGATGGGATGTATGCCCAAATACTGTATATAATTACTTGCCACCTTTTGGCCTCTCCTCTCTGAGAGTAGCTCAGGGAGGGGACACAGTTGGCCACTTTGGGGGGTGGGGCCGGGCTAACACATCATTAGGCCTGCTTGGGGGCGGGGCTAAAATGATGTGATTGGGGGTGGGGCTAAAATGATGGATTGGTCAAGGGGGTGACTTGCCTTCTTCAAAATATTTGAGAGGCACCAGTCAAAGTACTGGGTCACGGGTCGCAGTGTGGCTTCCATCTACTGTTAATAAGGACAGTGTCAGGATGGACATAATACCATTTCTGGTTGCTCTCCCTCCTCCCTCCCCACTGCCCGCCTCTGCTTGCCTCCAGGACCCTACTCTCCCCAGCACTCAGCTCCAACTCCTACAGTGTGCAGCTAATTACTGTGGGCTGGCCCCTCCTTTAGGACCAGCCCTGTGCCCTTTTCACCCCGCAGTTCATATGCTACTCACTTCTTCCCCACTTGATCCCCTTTGTCATTGCACCCCTTTCCTTCGTTGCATCCCCTGACCTCCCAAAATTTCCTACCAGCTTCAGCTGAAAATTTATCCTGTAAAGCCTCATTACTTACATGCACAGCCTCAGCCAGGGTGGGAGCTTTGAGAGGATCCTGTTTCTTTGTCTTCTACATAAAGTCACTCACATGTTACAGATATGTTTTTGGGGCATAGTTATTATACACATTTTGTGGGAAGTCAGCCAAAAAATCAGAATACTCTTAAAATGTAAGTATCCCCAGAAAAGAATAACAGGGGTTCTGCAGCTGATAACAAAGACATATGCTGTGCTTTCCCTGTTTCCTGTAGCCATTGTAGTTTATGGTCTACATACAGCACAATTTACTGGGAGAGGGTGTTAGGATTACACTGAGTTCCATTGGTTTATAGGTGGTGCCTTGTGACGCTCACGCAATGACCCACTGCCCAGCAGTCTTTTAGTCTCCTGCAACCAAAGACTTCGCCTATAGCAGCCGCCTTTCCAGGGTGAATTAGGTCCTCCCCGTACTCAGATGCCCCCAGGTTTTATGTGTATACAAGGCGACTATCGGAGGCTGGGCAGGGGTAAATGCAGTACGGTGAGACGATCACCTGTCACAACCTTACTACTATGCTAAGGCACAGACTGAGGAGTGTGTTCTTAACATAAACAAAATGTACGTATAACAATTAGAGATGAGCGGGTTCGGTTCCTCGGAATCCGAACCCCCCCGAACTTTAGCCTTTTTACACGGGTCCGAGGCAGACTCGGATCTTCCCGCCTTGCTCGGCTAACCCGAGCGCGCCCGAACATCATCATCCCGCTGTCGGATTCTCGCGAGGCTCGTATTCTATCACGAGACTCGGATTCTATATAAGGAGCCGCGCGTCGCCGCCATTTTCACACGTGCATTGAGATTGATAGGGAGAGGACGTGGCTGGCGTCCTCTCCGTTAGAATAGATAGAGACACTTGAGTTGATTACTTAGTAATTTTGGGGAGCATTAGGAGTACTCAGAGTGCAGAGTTTTGCTGATAGTTAGTTACTAGTGACTGACTACCACCAGTTTTATTTATTATTTAATATAATCCGTTCTCTGCCTGAAAAAAAACGATACACAGTCACATACCATATCTGTGCTCAGCCTCAGTGTGCTGCATGATAATATCATCTATGTATATCTGACTGTGCTGAGTGCTCACTGCTCACACAGCTGAATTGTGGGGGAGACTGGGGTGCAGTTATAGCAGGAGTACAGTGCACACTTTTGCTGCCAGTGTGACTGACCAGTGACCACCAGTATATTGTCTGACTGACCAGTGACCACCAGTATATTGTCTGCCTGAAAAAGTTAAACACTCCTGTGGTGTTTTTTTTTTTTTATTCTATAAACGCATTCTGCTGACAGTGTCCAGCAGGTCCGTCATTCATTATATTATAAAAATATTTACCTGCAGTAGTGTTATATTTTTTTTGTTCATCTCTATCATCTTTATCATCTCTATATTAGCAGACGCAGTACGGTAGTCCACGGCTGTGGCTACCTCTGTGTCGTCAGTGCTCGTCCATAATTGTATACCTACCTGTGGTGGGGTTTTTTTTTCTATCTTCTTCATACTAGTAGTTTAGGAGTCTGCTGACAGTGTCCAGCAGGTCCGTCATTATATTATATATACCTGCAGTAGTGATATATATATATTTTTTATATCATTATCATCTCTATACTAGCAGACGCAGTACGGTAGTCCACGGCTGTAGCTACCTCTGTGTCGTCAGTGCTCGTCCATAATTGTATACCTACCTGTGGTGGGGTTTTTTTTTCTATCTTCTTCATACTAGTAGTTTAGGAGTCTGCTGACAGTGTCCAGCAGGTCCGTCATTATATTATATATACCTGCAGTAGTGATATATATATATTTTTTATATCATTATCATCTCTATACTAGCAGACGCAGTACGGTAGTCCACGGCTGTAGCTACCTCTGTGTCGTCAGTGCTCATCCATAATTGTATACCTACCTGTGGTGGGGGTTTTTTTTCTATCTTCTTCATACTAGTAGTTTAGGAGTCTGCTGACAGTGTCCAGAAGGTCCGTCATTATATTATATATACCTGCAGTAGTGATATATATATATTTTTTATATCATTATCATCTCTATACTAGCAGACGCAGTACGGTAGTCCACGACTGTGGCTACCTCTGTGTCGTCAGTGCTCGTCCATAATTGTATACTTACCTGTGGTGGGGTTTTTTTTTCTATCTTCTTCATACTAGTAGTTTAGGAGTCTGCTGACAGTGTCCAGCAGGTCCGTCATTATATTATATATACCTGCAGTAGTGATATATATATATTTTTTATATCATTATCATCTCTATACTAGCAGACGCAGTACGGTAGTCCACGGCTGTAGCTACCTCTGTGTCATCAGTGCTCGTCCATAATTGTATACCTACCTGTGGTGGGGTTTTTTTTTCTATCTTCTTCATACTAGTAGTTTAGGAGTCTGCTGACAGTGTCCAGCAAGTCCGTCATTATATTATATATACCTGCAGTAATGATATATATATATTTTTATATCATTATCATCTCTATACTAGCAGACGCAGTACGGTAGTCCACGGCTGTGGCTACCTCTGTGTCGTCAGTGCTCGTCCATAATTGTATACCTACCTGTGGTGGGGTTTTTTTTTCTATCTTCTTCATACTAGTAGTTTAGGAGTCTGCTGACAGTGTCCAGCAGGTCCGTCATTATATTATATATACCTGCAGTAGTGATATATATATATTTTTATATCATTATCATCTCTATACTAGCAGACGCAGTACGGTAGTCCACGGCTGTAGCTACCTCTGTGTCGTCAGTCACTCGTCATCCATAAGTATACTAGTATCCATCCATCTCCATTGTTTACCTGAGGTGCCTTTTAGTTGTGCCTATTAAAATATGGAGAACAAAAATGTTGAGGTTCCAAAAATAGGGAAAGATCAAGATCCACTTCCACCTCGTGCTGAAGCTGCTGCCACTAGTCATGGCCGAGACGATGAAATTCCATCAACGTCGTCTGCCAAGGCCGATGCCCAATGTCATAGTACAGAGCATGTAAAATCCAAAACACAAAATATCAGTAAAAAAAGGACTCAAAAATCTAAAATAAAATCGTCGGAGGAGAAGCGTAAACTTGCCAATATGCCATTTACCACACGGAGTGGCAAGGAACGGCTGAGGCCCTGGCCTATGTTCATGGCTAGTGGTTCAGCTTCACATGAGGATGGAAGCACTCAGCCTCTCGCTAGAAAAATGAAAAGACTTAAGCTGGCAAAAGCACAGCAAAGAACTGTGCGTTCTTCGAAATCACAAATCCACAAGGAGAGTCCAATTGTGTCGGTTGCGATGCCTGACCTTCCCAACACTGGACGTGAAGAGCATGCGCCTTCCACCATTTGCACGCCCCCTGCAAGTGCTGGAAGGAGCACCCGCAGTCCAGTTCCTGATAGTCAGATTGAAGATGTCAGTGTTGAAGTACACCAGGATGAGGAGGATATGGGTGTTGCTGGCGCTGGGGAGGAAATTGACAAGGAGGATTCTGATGGTGAGGTGGTTTGTTTAAGTCAGGCACCCGGGGAGACACCTGTTGTCCGTGGGAGGAATATGGCCATTGACATGCCTGGTGAAAATACCAAAAAAATCAGCTCTTTGGTGTGGAAGTATTTCAACAGAAATGCGGACAACAGGTGTCAAGCTGTGTGTTGCCTTTGTCAAGCTGTAATAAGTAGGGGTAAGGACGTTAACCACCTCGGAACATCCTCCCTTATACGTCACCTGCAGCGCATTCATCATAAGTCAGTGACAAGTTCAAAAACTTTGGGCGACAGCGGAAGCAGTCCACTGACCAGTAAATCCCTTCCTCTTGTAACCAAGCTCACGCAAACCACCCCACCAACTCCCTCAGTGTCAATTTCCTCCTTCCCCAGGAATGCCAATAGTCCTGCAGGCCATGTCACTGGCAATTCTGACGAGTCCTCTCCTGCCTGGGATTCCTCCGATGCATCCTTGAGTGTAACGCCTACAGCTGCTGGCGCTGCTGTTGTTGCTGCTGGGAGTCGATGGTCATCCCAGAGGGGAAGTCGTAAGACCACTTTTACTACTTCCACCAAGCAATTGACTGTCCAACAGTCCTTTGCGAGGAAGATGAAATATCACAGCAGTCATCCTGCTGCAAAGCGGATAACTGAGGCCTTGGCATCCTGGGCGGTGAGAAACGTGGTTCCGGTATCTATCATTACTGCAGAGCCAACTATAGACTTGATTGAGGTACTGTGTCCCCGGTACCAAATACCATCTAGGTTCCATTTCTCTAGGCAGGCGATACCGAAAATGTACACAGACCTCAGAAAAAGACTCACCAGTGTCCTAAAAAATGCAGTTGTACCCAATGTCCACTTAACCACGGACATGTGGACAAGTGGAGCAGGGCAGACTCAGGACTATATGACTGTGACAGCCCACTGGGTAGATGTATTGACTCCCGCCGCAAGAACAGCAGCGGCGGCACCAGTAGCAGCATCTCGCAAACGCCAACTCTTTCCTAGGCAGGCTACGCTTTGTATCACCGCTTTCCAGAATACGCACACAGCTAAAAACCTCTTACGGCAACTGAGGAAGATCATCGCAGAATGGCTCTCCTGTGGATTTGTGGCATCGGACAACGCCAGCAATATTGTGTGTGCATTAAATATGGGCAAATTCCAGCACGTCCCATGTTTTGCACATACCTTGAATTTGGTGGTGCAGAATTATTTAAAAAACGAGAGGGGCGTGCAAGAGATGCTGTCGGTGGCCAGAAGAATTGCGGGACACTTTCGGCGTACAGGCACCACGTACAAAAGACTGGAGCAACACCAAAAACGCCTGAACCTGCCCTGCCATCATCTGAAGCAAGAAGTGGTAACGAGGTGGAATTCAACCCTCTATATGCTTCAGAGGTTGGAGGAGCAGCAAAAGGCCATTCAAGCCTATACAACTGACCACGATATAGGAGGTGGAATGCACCTGTCTCAAGCACAGTGGAGAATGATTTCAACGTTGTGCAAGGTTCTGCAACCTTTTGAACTTGCCACACGTGAAGTCAGTTCAGACACTGCCAGCCTGAGTCAGGTCATTCCCCTCATCAGGCTTTTGCAGAAGAAGCTGGAGACATTGAAGGAGGAGCTAACACTGAGCGATTCCGCTAGGCATGTGGGACTTGTGGATGGAGCCCTTAATTCGCTTAACAAGGATTCACGGGTGGTCAATCTGTTGAAATCAGAGCACTACATTTTGGCCACCGTGCTCGATCCTAGATTTAAAACCTACGTTGTATCTCTCTTTCCGGCAGACACAAGTCTGCAGGGGTTCAAAGAACTGCTGGTGAGAAAATTGTCAAGTCAAGCGGAACGCGACCTGTCAACATCTCCTCCTTCACATTCTCCCGCAACTGGGGGTGCGAGGAAAAGGCTCAGAATTCCGAGCCCACCCGCTGGCGGTGATGCAGGGCAGTCTGGAGCGACTGCTGATGCTGACATCTGGTCCGGACTGAAGGACCTGACAACGATTACGGACATGTCGTCTACTGTCACTGCATATGATTCTCTCACCATTGAAAGAATGGTGGAGGATTATATGAGTGACCGCATCCAAGTAGGCACGTCAGACAGTCCGTACGTATACTGGCAGGAAAAAGAGGCAATTTGGAGGCCCTTGCACAAACTGGCTTTATTCTACCTAAGTTGCCCTCCCACAAGTGTGTACTCCGAAAGAGTGTTTAGTGCCGCCGCTCACCTTGTCAGCAATCGGCGTACGAGGTTACTTCCAGAAAATGTGGAGATGATGTTCATTAAAATGAATTATAATCAATTCCTCCATGGAGACATTCACCAGCAGCAATTGCCTCCACAAAGTACACAGGGAGCTGTGATGGTGGATTCCAGTGGGGACGAATTGATAATCTGTGAGGAGGGGGATGTACACGGTGATGAATCGGAGGATGATGATGAGGTGGACATCTTGCCTCTGTAGAGCCAGTTTGTGCAAGGAGAGATTAATTGCTTCTTTTTTGGTGGGGGTCCAAACCAACCCGTCATTTCAGTCACAGTCGTGTGGCAGACCCTGTCACTGAAATGATGGGTTGGTTAAAGTGTGCATGTCCTGTTTATACAACATAAGGGTGGGTGGGAGGGCCCAAGGACAATTCCATCTTGCACCTCTTTTTTCTTTCATTTTTCTTTGCGTCGTGTGCTGTTTGGGGAGTGTTTTTTGGAAGGGCCATCCTGCGTGACACTGCAGTGCCACTCCTAGATGGGCCAGGTGTTTGTGTCGGCCACTAGGGTCACTTATCTTAGTCACACAGCTACCTCATTGCGCCTCTTTTTTTTCTTCTTTGCGTCATGTGCTGTTTGGGGAGTATTTTTTGGAAGGGCCATCCTGCGTGACACTGCAGTGCCACTTCTAGATGGGCCAGGTGTTTGTGTCGGCCACTAGGGTCGCTGAGCTTAGTCACACAGCTACCTCATTGCGCCTCTTTTTTTCTTTGCGTCATGTGCTGTTTGGGGAGTGTTTTTTGGAAGGGCCATCCTGCGTGACACTGCAGTGCCACTCCTAGATGGGCCAGGTGTTTGTGTCGGCCACTTGGGTCGCTGAGCTTAGTCATCCAGCGACCTCGGTGCAAATTTTAGGACTAAAAATAATATTGTGAGGTGTGAGGTGTTCAGAATAGACTGAAAATGAGTGGAAATTATGGTTATTGAGGTTAATAATACTTTGGGATCAAAATGACCCCCAAATTCTATGATTTAAGCTGTTTTTTAGGGTTTTTTGAAAAAAACACCCGAATCCAAAACACACCCGAATCCGACAAAAAAAATTCGGTGAGGTTTTGCCAAAACGCGTTCGAACCCAAAACACGGCCACGGAACCGAACACAAAACCAAAACACAAAACCCGAAAAATTTTCGGTGCACATCTCTAATAACAATGCACTGACGGGGTAATTCAGAGTTGATCGCAGCAGCAAATTTGTTAGCAGTTGGGCAAAACCATGTGCACTGCACGGGGGGCAGATATAACATGTGCAGAGAGAGTTAGATTTGGGTGGGGTGTGCTCAAACTGAAATCTAAATTGCAGTGTAAAAATAAAGCAGCCAGTATTTACCCTGCACAGAAACAAAATAACCCACCCAAATCTAACTCTCTCTGCAAATGTTATATCTGACACACCAGCATTGCCCAACTGCTAACAAATTTGCTGCTGTGATCAACTCTGAATGACCCCCTCAGTGTTGAAAGCATTGACAATGACTATACAAATGATTGTGAATGCAACAATGCATAAGATGTAATAAGCAACTAAATAAGTATTGTGAAAGCAACATTGCCCAAAGGTGTTATAAACAACTAGACTGGAATTACATGCAACAATGCACAGGATGTATACAATAAAGAAATGCAGAGACTCCACACAAAAACCTGAGTTCACGGCAAGCTGGATCAGATCAGAAATCTATCAGGCAAGGTCTCATTATCCCAGGTTTGATACAGGCTGACAGGTTCTCACATGAGCTGACTGGTTTTCACACGAGCTGACAGGTTCTCACAAAGCAAGAACTAAGAACTATCACCAGCATTTTGGGAGTGCACAGAGTGAGAATATAAATGGGTTACACCCAATCACAGCCCTGATTAATAACTAAGTGCAGCTGCCCTGCTGCACATACTATAGAGCTTAAGCAACGGGGAACACCCACTGCTTCCGGCATCACCATTGCCAAGGAGTGCAGCGGCCCCCAGCACCCAGCATAAGCCTGTTGCTAGGCGCCAGGTGGGGACCAAGAGACCTTGCACCCGGCATCCGCCTGTTGCTAGGCCCCGGGCAGGGCTCAACGGGAGCTGCAGTGTCCCGGCTCCTAGGTAATGGTCAGGAAGCGCACCTCCCGGTGCTAACAGTAACCCCCCTTGAAGAGGAGTTTGGAAACCCCTAGATCCAGGTTTCTGGGGAAATTTCTTAAAGAATCCTTTCTTCAATTCAGGAGCATGGAGGAACTTGCCAGGCACTCTGGCTCTCTCCTCAGGACCGTAGCCTTTCCAATAAATTAAATAATGTACTTGACCCCTCACAAACTTGTCCAGGATTCTTTCAACAACAAACTTTTGATGTCCTCGAATCATGACTGGAGAAGGTCTCCTGAAACCTCTTACTTTAAATTTCTTAGAGACAAATGCTGGTTGAAATAGAGAACAATGGAAAGTGTTATTGATTCTCAAAGATCTTGGCAATTGCAGACGGAAAGCAACAGGATTGATTTTCTGGATGATTTGAAATGGTCCAAAGTGACGGGGCCTAGTTTCTGAGATGTCTGGTGGAGCTTGATATTTTGTGCAGATAACCACACCATGGCCCTCATTCCGAGTTGTTTGCTCGCTAGCCGCTTTTCGCAGCAGTGCACATGCTAAGCCGCCGCCCTCTGGGAGTGAACCTTAGCTTAGCAGAATTGCGAACGAAGTATTCGCAATATTGCAAAAAGATTTTTCTTTGCAGTTCCTGAGTAGCTCGAGACTTACTCTTCCACTGCGATCAGTTCAGTGCTTGTCGTTCCTGGTTTGACGTCACAAACACACCCAGCGTTCGCCCAGACACTCCCCCGTTTCTCCAGCCATTCCTGCGTTTTTAGCAGAAACGGCAGCGTTTTTTCACACACTCCCATAAAACGGCGAGTTTCCGCCCAGAAACACCCACTTCCTGTCAATCACACTACGATCAGCAGAACGAAGAAAAAACCTCGTAATGCCGTGAGTAAAATACCTAACTTTTGAGTAAAATAACTAAGCGCATGCGCTCTGCGAACATTGCTCATGCGCAGTAAGCGACTAATCGCAATATAGAGAAAATCGGCAACGAGCGAACAACTCGGAATGACCACCCATGACTCCTACTTTGAAAGCACAAGGTTTCCAAAATCTGTCAGCAAATCTCTTAGACCGGGCTGCCGCATCCTCCATGGCTTGATGTACACCCCTTCAAATCCTCCTGAGACGAGACACAAGGGAAAAAGAAGAACTAGGCTATTGTGATGGAGTGAAAGTGTTAAACTTATGAGGAATACCGGAAACACAAAAGAAAGGAGACATGGAAGTTAAAGAATGTTCAGAATTATTATACGCAAATTCCTCAAAGGGTAGATGGTCGACCCAATCATCCTGGTATTTAGAGATATAGCATTGGAGATATTGCTCCAATGATTGATTAACTCGTTCTGTCGGACCATTGGACTGTGGATGATATCCTGACGAGAGACTGATATTGATCCCCAGTTCTGCACAGAAAGACCTCCAGAAATGGGCTATGAATTGAGAGCCTCTATCTGAGACTATGGCTTGTGAATATGAAATATGTGTTGAATGAACAATGAAGCAAGATCCTTAGCATTAGGCAGTTTAGACAAGGTAATGAAATTGGCCATTTTACTGAAATGGTCAACTACTAACCAGATTACCGAGCATTTGGAAGATCTTGGCAGGTCCACAATAAAATCCATTGACAAATGGGTCCATGGCTTGGAAGATACAGACAGAGGAAGTAATTGTCAGAAGGAAGAACATGAGGAGACTTGTTCTTGGCACAGACATGACAAAGCCCTAACAAACTCTTGAACATCTACCTTGATAGTTGGCCACCATACAGAGCGTGAGAGAAGGTGTAAAGTCTTATTAACCCCTGGATGTCCTGAAGTCTTGTTATCATGGAACTCAGATAACACAGCTGATCTGAGTTTCTCTGGAACGAACAGGAATCCTGAAGGAGTCTCAGATGGGGCCTGCGTCTGTGCTGACTGGACTTGAGGGGCAAGATTCATGGTTAGGCCAGCAAGAATACATCCGTGGGGTAAGAATCAGATCCGGACACTTATAGACTTCATGACTAGACAGAACATTTTGGGATAAAGCGTCAGCTTTTATGTTTGAGAGGCGGGCCTATAGGTAATTACAAAATTGAACCTAGCAAAGAACATTGCCAATCTGGCTTGCCGAGAGTTCAATCTTTTAGCAGATTCAACATAGACTAGATTTTTGTGGTCTGTGAAAACAGTTACTGCATGCCTTGCTTCCTCCAGCCAGTGCCTCCATTCTTCCAAAGCACATTTGACTGCTAGGAGCTCTCGATTTCCTACATCATAGTTGACTTCAGCAGGGTAAAATTTCCGAAAGAAAAAGGCACAGGGGTGGAGCTTATGACTGACTGGATCCTCTTGTGACAGAATAGTTCCAACGCCTACTTCGGAGGCATCCACTTCTACAATGAAAGACAGATCTGGATTGGGATACCGGAGAACAGGAGCAGAGATAAATGCTTTTTTAAGGTCCTCAAAGGCCTTTACAGCCTGTGGTGACCAATGAGAAGGATCCGCACCTTTCTTGGTGAGACTCACAATTGTGGCTATAATTAAAGAAAATGAATCGATAAATCTTCTGTAGTAAGATCAAAAGAAACAATGATATAAAAAGTATCACAAGGGAGCGCTTATTTGGAAATATATTTGTCACAGACAATTTATTATACAGTATATGATTTAAATATAAAAAATAAAATACAATATGTATGAAAACAATGTTAAACACTGCTGAGTAATAGCGCACTATAGCACGTAGTTACCAACTTGCGCAGCAATATTGCAGTCCACAGTGAAAATTAAGTTCATTTAATTGTTAGCAACAAATGGTCGGGATCCCAACAGTTTCAGAGAGTTTAGATGTAAACAAATGTATGTTTAGAAGCTGTTCTACTCAGCTCGACCTGCAGAGCATGCGCTATGCTACCACCTCCCCAACCGCCAGAAGATTTTTAGCTCACCACTGGGTCCATGGGGTCTCAGCGAGACCGGCAAGTAGCGTGCTGGGTCCGTGAATATGTGTGGGAGCGGCAGTGTCAGATCAGTTCACGGGGAAAGAGGTAGGGAGGGAGGGCGCAGCTCTCATCTGGGAGGCTGTAGCAGGTGACACTTGTTGGGAAACTCCGACTGTGGAGCCTTGTCAGTTGGCGTGCAGGTGAAGGTGCAGACAGCGTGGCGGTTCCTTTACGCGTCTCTCCGTTACTCAAAATCAACAGTTTCTGATGAAACCGTTGCTGACTGGCAGTATTGGCCTCAGACAGTCATACCTGTCCGCAGTCCGGGCTCCTCGACCGCCACCTCCCCACTCTGCTCCTCTCCAGGCTGAGACATGCTGGCATCGGGAAGTAGGAGGCTGCATGGTGGCTGAGCGGCCTGTGACACTGAAACCTGGAGTGTTGTGTGCACCTATACCATGAGAAGTGATATCTTGTAGTAAGTTATGTATAGATTCTAATCTAATTCTATAGGGAGGGGGTGCACATTCTATTCTATAGGGGGCATATTATATTCAATTCTACAGGGGCATATTCTATTCTATAGGGGGCACATTATATTATATTCTATAGAGAAGGGGGCACATTATATTATATTCTTTAGGGAAGGGGGCACATTATCTATTCTATAGGGAAGGGGCACATTATATTCTATTGCATAGGGAGGTGGCACATTGTATTCTATTGTATAGGGAGGTGGAACATTATATTCTATTCTGTAGGGGGGGCACATTATATTCTGTACTATAGGGAGGGTGGAACATTATATTCTATAGGGTAGGGGCACATTATATGCTATACTATGGGGAGGGGGGAGACCCATTATACTTTATAGTACTACAGGGAGGGGTAGGCAAATTATATTGGAAACTATAGGGAGGCACATACAGTATTTTATACTATGGGAGGGGGCACAAAATGAACACTTATTATTATTATTATTATTATTATTATTATTATTATTTTTTTTGGGGGGGCGGCCAGTAATGTTGTGTCTAGGGGCAGCCTGACCCCTGAATTCTCCTCTGTATAGAACAAAGTAGTCTGGGAGCAGAGGAGCATTGTGGGAAGAAGGAGGAGTCAATGAGAAGTTTTAAGATGTGCTGGACACGCTGAGTGAGGAGCAGAGCGGGAGATGAGTAATGGATGCAAACCGCATGGTCACCCTGGGGGTTGAGAACAGCGCTGCAGAGCAGAAGCAGCAGGGTGCTACCCGGAGCAGAGAGCTGGGTGAGCGAGTGTGAGACAGACACCACCAGACCTAGTGAAAGGTGCGGACGCCGCGGCCATCTTCTACAGGGAGAAACTGCTGACACAGGTCCAAATCGTGAACACCTCTAATGCAGAGTCCTGAGTGAGTACACTGAGACTGATTTTGACATGAACCACAAGCGAAACAAACACTCAACCCCAGTATGTCACATGCTGGGGAGTACAGAGGGTGCAGACAGCATAACGCCACACCTCACCAGTCAGACCTTGTTGGAAATTAGCAAAGGCACATACCTCATGTTTAAAGCACTGTTCGGAAAAAAGAGACTGAGTTATTGCTGTAAGTGAAAGCAAGTTACTTTATAAAGACAGAGACTGAGTTTAATTGCCAAAGAAACCCTTATTACCAAGTAAGCTATATTTGTCAGAGACACTACCATCCCTTCATTAGCTACATCTTCTTTTGAAATAAGACTGAGATACATTGATATTATTACAACTCAGGCTTACTTATACATCTGTGTGCCATTTCCCCCCTTGCAACGCAGTGGTACCACAGAATTCTAAAAGAGCTCTAACGTTATTTGCGAGTGAAGAGCATCATACCTTGGCTAGGAAAAGTTAGAAATGTAGTAATTGTTATTGAAAAGTGTGTTTTTCATTGCTCTTCTCATTACCACATAATAGATTGTCATTATAATATGCCAATATCTGTGATTCAATTGATTGTGTTTTGCATTTTTTAATGATTCTTGTGATTATTTATTATTTTGTGCCAATTACCCAATCATCATCCTCAATCCAGAGTTCATTGAAGCTCAATAAAAAGACATCCTGTTGGAATTGCTGACTCATTCCTGTTTCATATCAGTCTATCCTACCTCTCTGAGCAAGGTACCATAGAACAAGGTATGGGGAGAAACATTTTGTGGGGAAAGGTCTGTCACATAGCCACCCACCACCTGTGATACCTCTCTCAACCACTTAGACCAGTGATCTCCAACCCATAGCTCGCGAGCTACCGGTAGCTCGCTGTAGTATTTTCGGTGGCTCACAGAGCGCACGGGCTTGGGCGGTCACTGGCACTCCTCCTCCCTTCATTTTTAATATGGTGCCGGCCGTCAGCTAATCAGCGTTCATGGACCGGCAGTGGCGGCACCTGATTGGCTGCCGGACCGCGAGTTTTGATTGGCTTACTTACTGGCACCATATTTTAAACGCCCGCTGCCGCCGGAGACTCTGTCACCCTCACCGCAGCCGCTCTCCGGACTTCACAGGAGAGGCGCGCGCTGCGCTCTCCTCCTCTTCCGTCCCTTATACAGGAGGAGCAGCACCGGCGGCAGTAGAAGAAGCCAGCAAGTGTTAGCACTGTGTGGGGCACTGTATCAGACACTGCAGGGGAATATTTTATCTGGCACTGCGGGGAGCATTTTAAATGGCACTGCGAGGGGAATTGTATCTGGCACTGGTGGGGGCATTGTATCTGGCACTGCTGGGGGGCATTATTTGTGTATCTGGCACTGCTGGGGGCATTATTTGTGTATCTGGCACTGCTGAGAGGCATTATTTGTATATCTGGCACTGCTGAGGGGCATTATTTGTGTATCTGGCACTATGCGGGGGGGTCATTTCTTGTAGTTGTGAGGCCACACCCACTTTTGTGAGGTCACACCCACTTTCGCAGGAACACACGCGCATTGGGGGGAGGGGGTAGCTTCTTCAGAGGATTTATTTTCCGAAAGTAGCTCACACCCCAATTAAGGTTGGAGACCACTGACTTAGACAAACCCGCCAACCCCAGAGTGTTACACATCTGGATTTATTTCACAGATCATGTGTTTGGAAAAGCAAAAGTGAATGATAGGATTTTTGGTATTATCAAGTATGGGGGAAAAGGAGAGGAAGTAAAGTATGAAAAATAAACAAATGAATAGTAAAAATAAGAAGTAAAATTCAGAAGCATTACTATTGATGGTGACACCCGGTGTAGAAGAATACCTCTTGCACAGCTGTGCACCGACAAAAAGTGGCCGTGGCTTCGCAGGCCGAAACACTGTTTCATTACACCGGGGGTCCCGGGGATGTGGTCTGCCATTGGAGACCAGTGTGACTTCAGTGTTTGCTCCTACACAGTAACAGGAGCCGGATGCTGCACGTAATCTCACAGTGCAGCACCTGGCTCCTATCACTGATGAGGAGTCGGCATTTTGGTGTCACCCATTGTTGGGTGACACCCAAGTGCGGGCCGCAACCTCGTTGTGACGCCACTGTAAAACTTAAAATAGAAAAAAAAAAATATTGCATGAATGGAAAAAAGGGGAAAAGATAAATAGATAAAGAATAATATAATACAGTCACCCAGTCTGTGAAAAACAGAAAGACACGAACGATTGGCAACTCAATGTTGTAATGAAGAAAAAAGAAGAAACTTTTAATCCAACATAGAGATGTATAATGTCCACCCGCGGCATCTGTTTCAGACGTAATTAAGGCTCTCATCAGGGGTCCCTGATGGCCCCTATTATGACCACCTCCAACAATTGACATCGGCAGCGCGTATCCCATGAAGTATGTCATGTGCTGGCTTGGTGGGTATATAAGGTGTGCGATAAGCCGTCTGCACACATATCACTTATTGCTGTTAAGGGTAAAAGGGGCGCTTTATCAGAGTTCCAGAAAGGGGTGGCAGGTATTCTGAAACAATGCAGTCTGTGATTTGTTCACATGCTGCTGTGGTGAAGGTGTATCGTGACTGGACGAATGGCATTATTGTGAATAACTGACGTAGAAACAGCACATCACCACGTGCCACTGATTTGAGAGGTGAACGTCGGCTACGAAAGTGGGTGAGGGCCGAACGACATGCTACAGTGAAACAGCTCACCATCAAAATGAATCTGGGGACTACCAGATGTGTCTAAAACAACAGTCCAGCCCGTTGAGCTGCTGTCCGTGCTGCACACGGTAGTTACTCTATTAGTTGGTGGTCATAATAATGTGACTGTATGTTTCAATAACATCTTCCTAGCAAAACTGTAACATTTGGGATTGTACAGTAGCATTTACATTTGTATTTAACCAAATACTAAATACCAAATACTAAGTATATCTGAAGTCTTGAATTGGTGGTTTACGCCAAGCTGACATCGAAATTTAATTTTAGCAATAAATTTTTTCATCTTTGCACTCCTGGAAAATCTTTGCCCCAAAGTATAACTTTAGCTAGGTAGCACAAACAGAGATGATTACCTGTATTACAAAAGACCAATAAGAGGCAACCCCAGGGAGTCCCTTTAACAGCAAGATAAGTTGCTTTAATAGCAAGGTACCAAAAAAACACACATTGCCCTTGCGTTAGGCTTCACACGGAGGGGTACAGAGGCAGGCTCGGGGGGGGGGTTTAGGTTTAGGCTGCAGAGGGAGTAAGAGTTAGGTTGTGAGGACGGGGGAGGAGTTAGGGTTAGGCATCCTTGGGAGGATGTTAGGGTCACTCTGCGGAAAGGGAGGGTTAGGTGGTAGGGAACAGGGGGGAACAATCTTACCTCTCCACTATCAGGATTTACACTGTCGGGATGCCGGCGTCTGTATTCTGACCGAGTCATCCCGTCGGCGGGATCGCATACTGATGTCGCAATGCTGTGCCCCTGACACTGCTCACAGCCAGCCCTAGGCATAGGCAAACTAGGCAAATAGCTATGGCATTTGGAATGCCTAGGGGCATGCCTTCCAAGCTTAGTGCCTGCTTAGCTTGAGAGTGGGCAGTAGCGATTTGCAGGGCAAGTGACAGGTGTATGGTGCTTGTGGCTCTGGCTGCCTAAAACGATTGGGGCTCTCAGCTCCAGTCGGGTAGCAAGTCATACAGCTGAGCTGACAGCAGTGGGAGCACAAGAGTGGGGAGCAGAGACAGTAGGGGCAACAGCGGCAATAACAAAAACTCCTGGAGGAGGGTTGCTGCATATGCCCATCTGCAGCAGCTATTCCTCCCATGGGCCTTTGCGTAGCTTAGCAGGCTGAGCCTACACTGACTGACTCCCTGCAGCTGACTGCGGCTTCGATATCTGCAGAGTTCAGGCCAGGTGAGTGCTGTGCGGAGATGCGGGGGAGGGGGGGATGGGTTGTAATAATGTGTGGCATATGTTTAAGTATTATTACTGTGTGGCACTATGTGTATATGGGTATTACTAATGTGCAGCATAATGTGTAAGGGACATTACTGTGTGCCATAATGTGTATGAGGGCATTACTAATATGTGCATAATGTGTAAGGGGCATTACTGTGTGGCATTATGTATATAAATGGCGCTATTACTGTGTGGCATCATGTGTGTAATGTGCACTACTGTGTGGCAAAATGTGTATAACAGGGCACTACTTTGTGGTGTAATGTGAATAAGGTGCAGTACGGTGTACTGTAATGTGTATAAGAAGCAATACGGTATTGTGTAATGTGAATAAGGGGTACTACTGTGAGGCATAATGTGATTAATGGACACTATTGTGTGATATGATGTGAATGAAGGATACTATTGTGTGATATGATGTGAATGAGGGACACTATCACGTTATATAATGTGAATAAGGTTGCACTACTGTGTGGCATAATTTGAATTGGGGATACTATTGTGAGGAGCATGCCCATTCCCAGCAAGAACACGCCCCTTTTTGGGGGCCATGCACCCTCGGCTCCCAATGTCCCTATTTCAAATATGGGGTGTGGGGGCGCCAATGCTCTTGCTGGCACAGGGTACCAAAATGTGGATTGCTATGGGTGAGGGGTGTTAGGGGTTCCCGGCTGCTGCTGGGTGATGGAACTATCATCCCTTCAATGTGGGGAACCAAGGGGAGGAACATAAGTTCCATCAGGGAGGCACTGGCTGCCTAAAATAGTTGTATCTCCCATGAGTCCCTTTTCTCAATGCTCAGTGTGCACTATGTGGCTGTGTGATATAACTGCATCGCCGATTATGGGTCACGTCTGAGTCGAAAGTCGAAACTGCCCGGGCCAAAGGTGATTAAGCTGCTGGCGGATGGAGGAGGCACACTGCACCCCTATGATGTGCAGCTGCCCGTTTCAACAGCTTTCAAGCTGGCCCTGACTGTGAGCTGCAAGCATAGAATATCTATTCTCACTAGGGGGCGCTAGGGGCAGCCAGATGTTATGAACTAATAGTAATGTGTGGCAATATGTCCAGGGTAAAAGTAATGCTTATTAATAGTAGAGCAAGTCCCTATAATATGCTAAAAGTAGCCACACAGCCCAGTAATAGTCAGAGACAACAATGATGTCACATAACACACTGTGCCAGTAGTAATGTCTATTAACAAACCAACAATAGCAGGAATATCCAGTATTTTTTCCCAGGGCCGTCTTAACAGCAGTGTAGGCCCCTGGGCACAGCAATGTACTGGGCCCCCAACCCATCCTCCACCGGTAAGGGTGGGGGGGTGCTATCAGCGGCAGCTTTGATGTCCCGTGGGTCACAGGACGTGCGGTGAGCTAAATAGCTCAGGAGGCACTGGCTAGCACCAGATCCAGATTTTTATGCAATATATCAGCCAAAACGTATATCTGGGCATTATACACAGGTGCAGCAGTATAAACTCCTGGAAATTTGGTGAGTTTTGATCAGAGATGAGCGGAGAAGATAAGCAGGTGAGGCACTGCCTCACCTGCCATAGACTTTTTACTCCAGAGTTTTGACTATAAAAATTATTAGAATGATGCAAAGAAGATATTACAAGCATATTCTTTGTATTTTTCATATACTTTATACCGTTAAAACTCTGGCACAAACATTAGTATGACAGGAAAGGCTCTGCCTCACCTGCCTCACCCCAGCACACGTCACTGCGCGGGCGGTAGGGGGTGTTCTGTCTTCCGCTCAGCATGTAGAACCTGGAGCAGTAATCTCTGCTAATTACTCCTTTACTGCACAGATGCGGCTAAACTGTAGAAGGGGCATTGGGCTGAATGAAGGGTCCCTGGTACATGACTTCCAGGGGGTGTTTAATACGTAGTTGAGGGGTGGATAGTGGAGTGGGCTTTATATTTATAATTTTCCGGTGGGGGGCAGATTGCTTGACTGCAGATATGGCAAGTTCCTGAAAATATATTTCTTAGCTTTGAATGGGATAAAAAAAACTAGAGAGTCTCACCTTTCAGGAGGTCCTGGGGTCTTGGGGATCAGAGTTCAGGAGCCAGAGCAATTCACCAACGAAAATCTAAAACTGTATATTAGGCATGTGGAGCTGGAGCAGGGACCAGCTGCTTGAAGGTTAATATCTCTGGTTCTGGGCATAGTAGACACAAGCTGCCAGTGTCCACCAAAAGGGGAGAGTCCCAGCTTTTGGAATATACCCTTTGAAAAACTTTAAGTCCGACAGAACTCGAGATATCCGCCTGGGAAGAGCAATTAACAGGCTTGGATGGGGACCACTGTTTTCAAGTCGGATATCTCCGGTTCCCCAATGCCGATTTAAAAAAATCTGGTACCCCTGAAAAGAGGAGACCCTCAGCTATCAGCCAAGGGCCCTTATACTCCTGGGACCCTTGGGCTATACGAAGCCCATACGAAAAGACGGCCCTGATTTTTCCAGCAGTACACGTAAATATTATAAAAGTAAAGATTATAAAAGTGTCAGCAGTGACAAGCAGCAAGTTACCACTACTTGTGAGTGTGGTCTGTTAGTTAGACACTTACAAGGTCGACAGTCAAAAGGTCGACAGAGTCAAAAGGTCGACATGAAAGAAGTTGACTTTTTGTGTTATTTTGTGTTTTTAAATATAGTTCACCCAAATTTGTTGAAATGAGCCCCCTTGCATGCTTCCTTCGCTCGCCACGCTTGGGGCTATAAGTAATAGTTTGTGACATGGATAGTAAAATGCAGCAAACGTTGCAAATACTTGAAAAAAGACTAAAAAAAGTGTCAACCTTTCTCATGTTGACACTTTGACCCTGTTGACCTTTTTACTGTTGACCTTTGACCCTGTTAACCTTTTGCTGCTGACCCTATGGTGGCGACCTAAGGCTGGTTGATGCCTACAAGCCACCATTTGGGCTACAGTGGATTAGAGAGTATAAAACACACTGCTTTCCAGTTTGGTTTTAGTTAGAGATGAGCGGGTTCGGTTCCTCGGAATCCGAACCCCCCCCCGAACTTCAGCCTTTTTACACGGGTCCGAGGCAGACTCGGATCTTCCCGCCTTGCTCGGCTAACCCGAGCGCGCCCGAACGTCATCATCCCGCTGTCGGATTCTCGCGAAGCTCGAATTCTATCGCGAGACTCGGATTCTATATAAGGAGCCGCGCGTCGCCGCCATTTTCACACGTGCATTGAGATTGATAGGGAGAGGACGTGGCTGGCGTCCTCTCCGTTTATAGTTACTGTTAGTAGTTAGTTGATCTGATTGCTGCTTAGCTTATTGTGGGGAGGATTGGGGAGAGCCGTTAGGAGGAGTACAGTCAGTGCAGAGTTTTGCTAGTTTTTTTTAATCCGTTCTCTGCCTGAAAAAAACGCTCCATACCATATCTGTGCTCAGCCTCAGTGTGCTGCATGATATATCTATGTATATCTGACTGTGCTGAGTGCTCACTGCTCACACAGCTAAATTGTGGGGGAGACTGGGGTGCAGTTATAGCAGGAGTACAGTGCACACTTTTGCTGCCAGTGTGACTGACCAGTGACCACCAGTATATTGTCTGCCTGAAAAAGTTAAACACTCCTGTGGTGTTTTTTTTTTATTCTATAAACGCATTCTGCTGACAGTGTCCAGCAGGTCCGTCATTCATTATATTATATAAATATTTACCTGCAGTAGTGTTATATTTTTTTTGTTCATCTCTATCATCTTTATCATCTCTATATTAGCAGACGCCGTACGGTAGTCCACGGCTGTGGCTACCTCTGTGTCGTCAGTGCTCGTCCATAATTGTATACCTACCTGTGGTGGGGTTTTTTTTTCTATCTTCTTCATACTAGTAGTTTAGGAGTCTGCTGACAGTGTCCAGCAGGTCCGTCATTATATTATATATACCTGCAGTAGTGATATATATATATTTTTTATATCATTATCATCTCTATACTAGCAGACGCAGTACGGTAGTCCACGGCTGTAGCTACCTCTGTGTCGTCAGTGCTCGTCCATAATTGTATACCTACCTGTGGTGGGGGTTTTTTTTCTATCTTCTTCATACTAGTAGTTTAGGAGTCTGCTGACAGTGTCCAGCAGGTCCGTCATTATATTATATATACCTGCAGTAGTGATATATATATATTTTTTATATCATTATCATCTCTATACTAGCAGACGCAGTACGGTAGTCCACGGCTGTAGCTACCTCTGTGTCGTCAGTGCTCGTCCATAATTGTATACCTACCTGTGGTGGTTTTTTTTTTTCTATCTTCTTCATACTAGTAGTTTAGGAGTCTGCTGACAGTGTCCAGCAGGTCCGTCATTATATTATATATACCTGCAGTAGTGATATATATATATTTTTTATATCATTATCATCTCTATACTAGCAGACGCAGTACGGTAGTCCACGGCTGTAGCTACCTCTGTGTCGTCAGTGCTCGTCCATAATTGTATACCTACCTGTGGTGGGGTTTTTTTTTCTATCTTCTTCATACTAGTAGTTTAGGAGTCTGCTGACAGTGTCCAGCAGGTCCGTCATTATATTATATATACCTGCAGTAGTGATATATATATATTTTTTATATCATTATCATCTCTATACTAGCAGACGCAGTACGGTAGTCCACGGCTGTAGCTACCTCTGTGTCGTCAGTGCTCGTCCATAATTGTATACCTACCTGTGGTGGGGGGTTTTTTTCTATCTTCTTCATACTAGTAGTTTAGGAGTCTGCTGACAGTGTCCAGCAGGTCCGTCATTATATTATATATACCTGCAGTAGTGATATATATATATATATTTTTTTTTTATATCATTATCATCTCTATACTAGCAGACGCAGTACGGTAGTCCACGGCTGTGGCTACCTCTGTGTCGTCAGTGCTCGTCCATAATTGTATACCTACCTGTGGTGGGGTTTTTTTTTCTATCTTCTTCATACTAGTAGTTTAGGAGTCTGCTGACAGTGTCCAGCAGGTCCGTCATTATATTATATATACCTGCAGTAGTGATATATATATATTTTTTATATCATTATCATCTCTATACTAGCAGACGCAGTACGGTAGTCCACGGCTGTAGCTACCTCTGTGTCGTCAGTCACTCGTCATCCATAAGTATACTAGTATCCATCCATCTCCATTGTTTACCTGAGGTGCCTTTTAGTTGTGCCTATTAAAATATGGAGAACAAAAATGTTGAGGTTCCAAAAATAGGGAAAGATCAAGATCCACTTCCACCTCGTGCTGAAGCTGCTGCCACTAGTCATGGCCGAGACGATGAAATTCCATCAATGTCGTTTGCCAAGGCCGATGCCCAATGTCATAGTACAGAGCATGTAAAATCCAAAACACAAAATATCAGTAAAAAAAGGACTCAAAAATCTAAAATAAAATCGTCGGAGGAGAAGCGTAAACTTGCCAATATGCCATTTACCACACGGAGTGGCAAGGAACGGCTGAGGCCCTGGCCTATGTTCATGGCTAGTGGTTCAGCTTCACATGAGGATGGAAGCACTCAGCCTCTCGCTAGAAAAATGAAAAGACTTAAGCTGGCAAAAGCACAGCAAAGAACTGTGCGTTCTTCGAAATCACAAATCCACAAGGAGAGTCCAATTGTGTCGGTTGCGATGCCTGACCTTCCCAACACTGGACGTGAAGAGCATGCGCCTTCCACCATTTGCACGCCCCCTGCAAGTGCTGGAAGGAGCACCCGCAGTCCAGTTCCTGATAGTCAGATTGAAGATGTCAGTGTTGAAGTACACCAGGATGAGGAGGATATGGGTGTTGCTGGCGCTGGGGAGGAAATTGACAAGGAGGATTCTGATGGTGAGGTGGTTTGTTTAAGTCAGGCACCCGGGGAGACACCTGTTGTCCGTGGGAGGAATATGGCCATTGACATGCCTGGTGAAAATACCAAAAAAATCAGCTCTTCGGTGTGGAAGTATTTCAACAGAAATGCGGACAACAGGTGTCAAGCCGTGTGTTGCCTTTGTCAAGCTGTAATAAGTAGGGGTAAGGACGTTAACCACCTCGGAATGCCTTTCTGCCATTTCATCTTGGATGACATCTCGCCACCTCAAACTTAATATTTCCAAAACAGAATTAATTATATTTCCAACGGCCAATAGTAGTTTCCAACCTAATATCTCTATCACTGTTGAGAACTCTGCAATCACCCCTACCCCACAAGCTCGCTGCCTAGGTGTCATTCTTGACTCTGAACTGTCCTTTGTTACCCACATTCAATCTGTCTCAAGATCATGTTACATACATCTAAGAAACATATCCAAAATACGCCCTTATCTTACACAAGACACAGCAAAAACTCTAATCCATGCTCTCATTATCTCCCGCATTGATTATTGTAATAGTCTCCTGACCGGTCTTCCCAAACATAGGCTCTCACCACTACAATCCATTTTGAATGCAGCTGCAAGGCTAATCTTCCTTGCCAGACGTTCATCGTCTGCAGATCCGCTCTGTCAGTCCCTCCATTGGTTACCGGTATTCTACCGTATTAAATATAAAATACTTTTACTCACATACAAGGCTATTAACCAAACTGCACCAACATACATCTCTTCACTCATCTCAAAATATCTCCCTACCCGACCTCTCCGCTCTGCACAAGATCTACGTCTCTCATCCACACGCATTACTTGTTCACACTCAAAATTTCAGGACTTTATCCGGGCTTCACCCACTCTGTGGAATGCCCTCCCACGCACAGTAAGACTCGCCTCTAGTCTCCAAACCTTTAAATGTTCCCTGAAAACTCATCTCTTCAGACAAGCCTATCAAATTCCAGACCCACCCACATAACCTTCAGTGCTTACCTATCTAATTACATCCTCTGTAGAATATTCATAACATCACATATCTTGTCTTTCTTTAGTCTCACACCCTCCTGACACTTGGATAACTTTGTGGGGTATCATCATACAACCCATTAGAACCTAGCAATCTGGTGGACCATTATGCAATAGTTAGCATCAATCCTTGTGTATCTATGCCTATTTCCCTATAGATTGTAAGCTTGCGAGCAGGGCCTTCCTACCTCTGTCTGTCTGTTTTTACCCAGTTTTGTTCTATTACTGTTGTTCTAATTGTAAAGCGCAACGGAATATGCTGCGCTATATAAGAAACTGTTAATAAATAAATAAATAAATAATAAACATCCTCCCTTATACGTCACCTGCAGCGCATTCATCATAAGTCAGTGACAAGTTCAAAAACTTTGGGCGACAGCGGAAGCAGTCCACTGACCAGTAAATCCCTTCCTCTTGTAACCAAGCTCACGCAAACCACCCCACCAACTCCCTCAGTGTCAATTTCCTCCTTCCCCAGGAATGCCAATAGTCCTGCAGGCCATGTCACTGGCAATTCTGACGAGTACTCTCCTGCCTAGGATTCCTCCGATGCATCCTTGAGTGTAACGCCTACTGCTGCTGGCGCTGCTGTTGTTGCTGCTGGGAGTCGATGGTCATCCCAGAGGGGAAGTCGTAAGACCACTTTTACTACTTCCACCAAGCAATTGACTGTCCAACAGTCCTTTGCGAGGAAGATGAAATATCACAGCAGTCATCCTGCTGCAAAGCGGATAACTGAGGCCTTGGCATCCTGGGCGGTGAGAAACGTGGTTCCGGTATCCATCATTACTGCAGAGCCAACTATAGACTTGATTGAGGTACTGTGTCCCCGGTACCAAATACCATCTAGGTTCCATTTCTCTAGGCAGGCGATGCCGAAAATGTACACAGACCTCAGAAAAAGACTCACCAGTGTCCTAAAAAATGCAGTTGTACCCAATGTCCACTTAACCACGGACATGTGGACAAGTGGAGCAGGGCAGACTCAGGACTATATGACTGTGACAGCCCACTGGGTAGATGTATTGACTCCCGCCGCAAGAACAGCAGCGGCGGCACCAGCATCTCGCAAACGCCAACTCTTTCCTAGGCAGGCTACGCTTTGTATCACCGCTTTCCAGAATACGCACACAGCTAAAAACCTCTTACGGCAACTGAGGAAGATCATCGCAGAATGGCTTACCCCAATTGGACTCTCCTGTGGATTTGTGGCATCGGACAACGCCAGCAATATTGTGTGTGCATTAAATATGGGCAAATTTCAGCACGTCCCATGTTTTGCACATACCTTGAATTTGGTGGTGCAGAATTATTTAAAAAACGAGAGGGGCGTACAAGAGATGCTGTCGGTGGCCAGAAGAATTGCGGGACACTTTCGGCGTACAGGCACCACGTACAGAAGACTGGAGCAACACCAAAAACGCCTGAACCTGCCCTGCCATCATCTGAAGCAAGAAGTGGTAACGAGGTGGAATTCAACCCTCTATATGCTTCAGAGGTTGGAGGAGCAGCAAAAGGCCATTCAAGCCTATACAACTGACCACGATATAGGAGGTGGAATGCACCTGTATCAAGCGCAGTGGAGAATGATTTCAACGTTGTGCAAGGTTCTGCAACCTTTTGAACTTGCCACACGTGAAGTCAGTTCAGACACTGCCAGCCTGAGTCAGGTCATTCCCCTCATCAGGCTTTTGCAGAAGAAGCTGGAGACATTGAAGGAGGAGCTAACACTGAGCGATTCCGCTAGGCATGTGGGACTTGTGGATGGAGCCCTTAATTCGCTTAACAAGGATTCACGGGTGGTCAATCTGTTGAAATCAGAGCACTACATTTTGGCCACCGTGCTCGATCCTAGATTTAAAACCTACGTTGTATCTCTCTTTCCGGCAGACACAAGTCTGCAGGGATTCAAAGAACTGCTGGTGAGAAAATTGTCAAGTCAAGCGGAACGCGACCTGTCAACATCTCCTCCTTCACATTCTCCCGCAACTGGGGGTGCGAGGAAAAGGCTCAGAATTCCGTGCCCACCCGCTGGCGGTGATGCAGGGCAGTCTGGAGCGACTGCTGATGCTGACATCTGGTCCGGACTGACGGACCTGACAACGATTACGGACATGTCGTCTACTGTCACTGCACATGATTCTCTCACCATTGAAAGAATGGTGGAGGATTATATGAGTGACCGCATCCAAGTAGGCACGTCAGACAGTCCGTACGTATACTGGCAGGAAAAAATAAGAATTTACTTACCGATAATTCTATTTCTCATAGTCCGTAGTGGATGCTGGGGACTCCGTCAGGACCATGGGGAATAGCGGCTCCGCAGGAGACAGGGCACAAAAGCAAGCTTTTAGGATCACATGGTGTGTACTGGCTCCTCCCCCCATGACCCTCCTCCAAGCCTCAGTTAGGTACTGTGCCCGGACGAGCGTACACAATAAGGAAGGATCTTGAATCCCGGGTAAGACTCATACCAGCCACACCAATCACACCGTACAACTTGTGATCTGAACCCAGTTAACAGTATGATAACAAAGAAGTAGCCTCTAAAAAAAGATGGCTCACAACAATAATAACCCGATTTTTGTAACAATAACTATGTACAAGTATTTGCAGACAATCCGCACTTGGGATGGGCGCCCAGCATCCACTACGGACTATGAGAAATAGAATTATCGGTAAGTAAATTCTTATTTTCTCTAACGTCCTAGTGGATGCTGGGGACTCCGTCAGGACCATGGGGATTATACCAAAGCTCCCAAACGGGCGGGAGAGTGCGGATGACTCTGCAGCACCGAATGAGAGAACTCCAAGTCCTCTTTAGCCAGAGTATCAAATTTGTAAAATTTTACAAACGTGTTCTCCCCTGACCACGTAGCTGCTCGGCAAAGTTGTAATGCCGAGACCCCTCGGGCAGCCGCCCAAGATGAGCCCACCTTCCTTGTGGAGTGGGCTTTAACAGTTTTAGGCTGTGGCAGGCCTGCCACAGAATGTGCAAGTTGGATTGTGCTACAGATCCAACGAGCAATCGTCTGCTTAGACGCAGGAGCACCCATCTTGTTGGGTGCATACAAGATAAACAACGAGTCAGATTTTCTGACTCCAGCTGTCCTTGAAATATATATTTTCAATGCTCTGACAACGTCCAGTAACTTGGAGTCCTCCAAGTCGCTAGTAGCCGCAGGCACCACAATAGGCTGGTTCAAGTGAAAAGCCGAAACCACCTTAGGGAGAAAATGAGGACGTGTCCGCAGTTCTGCCCTGTCCGAATGGAAAATCAGATATGGGCTTTTGTACGATAAAGCCGCCAACTCTGAAACTCTCCTGGCTGAAGCCAGGGCCAGTAGCATGGTTACTTTCCATGTAAGATACTTCAAATCTACCGATTTGAGAGGCTCAAACCAATGAGATTTGAGAAAATCCAAAACTACGTTTAGATCCCACGGTGCCACTGGAGGCACAATTGGGGGCTGTATATGTAGTACACCCTTGACAAAAGTTTGTACTTCAGGCACTGAAGCCAATTCTTTCTGGAAGAAGATTGATAAGGCCGAAATTTGAACTTTAATAGACCCCAATTTTAGGCCCATAGACAATCCTGCCTGCAGGAAATGTAGGAATCGACCCAATTGAAATTCTTCCGTTGGGGCCTTCTTGGCTTCACACCACGCAACATATTTTCTCCAAATGCGGTGATAATGTTGTGCAGTCACTTCCTTCCTAGCTTTAATCAAGGTAGGAATAACTTCCTCTGGAATGCCCTTTTCTTTTAGAATCCGGCGTTCAACCGCCATGCCGTCAAACGCAGTCGCGGTAAGTCTTGGAACATACAAGGTCCCTGCTGAAGCAGATCCCTTCTTAGAGGTAGAGGCCACGGATCTTCCGTGAGCATCTCTTGAAGTTCCGGGTACCAAGTTCTTCTTGGCCAATCCGGAGCCACTAGTATTGTTCTTACTCCCCTTTTCCGTATAATTCTCAGTACCTTTGGTATGAGAGGCAGAGGAGGGAACACATACACTGACTGGTACACCCACGGTGTTACCAGAGCGTCCACAGCTATTGCCTGAGGGTCTCTTGACCTGGCGCAATATCTGTCCAGTTTTTTGTTGAGGCGAGACGCCATCATGTCCACCTTTGGTTTTTCCCAATGGTTCACAATCATGTGGAAAACTTCCGGATGAAGTCCCCACTCTCCCGGGTGAAGCTCGTGTCTGCTGAGGAAGTCTGCTTCCCAGTTGTCCACTCCCGGGATGAACACTGCTGACAGTGCTATGACATGATTTTCCGCCCAGCGAAGAATCCTTGCAGCTTCTGTCATTGCTCTTCTGCTTCTCGTGCCGCCTTGTCTGTTTACGTGGGCGACTGCCGTGATGTTGTCCGACTGGATCAACACCGGCTGACCCTGAAGCAGCGGTTTCGCCAGGCTTAGAGCATTGTAGATCGCTCTTAGCTCCAGTATATTTATGTGAAGAGACGTCTCCAGGTTTGACCATACACCCTGGAAGTTTCTTCCCTGTGTGACTGCTCCCCAGCCTCGTAGGCTGGCATCCGTAGTCACCAGGACCCAGTCCTGTATGCCGAACCTGCGGCCCTCTAACAGATGGGCACTCTGCAACCACCACAGGAGAGACAACCTTGTTCTTGGTGACAGTGTTATCCGCTGATGCATGTGCAGATGCGATCCGGACCATTTGTCCAGCAGATCCCACTGAAATATTCGTGCGTGGAATCTGCCGAATGGAATTGCTTCGTAAGAAGCCACCATCTTTCCCAGGACTCTTGTGCATTGATGTACTGACACATTTCCTGGTTTTAGGAGGTTCCTGACAAGTTCGGATAACTCCCTTGCTTTCTCCTCCGGGAGAAACACCTTTTTCTGAACAGTGTCCAGAATCATTCCCAGGAACAGCAGACGTGTTGTCGGTGTCAATTGAGATTTTGGAAGATTCAGAATCCACCCGTGTTGTTGAAGCACTACTTGGGTTAGTGCTACCCCGACTTCCAGCTGTTCTCTGGACCTTGCCCTTATCAGGAGATCGTCCAAGTAAGGGATAATTAATACGCCTTTTCTTCGTAGAAGAACCATCATTTCGGTCATTACCTTGGTAAAGACCCGAGGTGCCGTGGACAAACCAAACGGCAGCGTTTGAAACTGATAATGACAGTCTTGTATCACGAACCTGAGATACCCTTGGTGTGAGGGGTAAATTGGGACATGCAGATAAGCATCTTTTATGTCCAGGGACACCATGAAGTCCCCTTCTTCCAGATTCGCTATCACTGCTCTTAGTGACTCCATCTTGAACTTGAATTTCTGTATGTACAGGTTCAAGGATTTCAGATTTAGAATAGGTCTTACCGAACCGTCCGGCTTCGGTACCACAAATAGTGTGGAATAATACCCCTTTCCCTGTTGTAGGAGGGGTACCTTGATTATCACCTGCTGAGAATACAGCTTGTGAATGGCTTCCAATACCGTCGCCCTTTCTAAGGGAGACGTTGGTAAAGCAGACTTTAGGAACCGGCGAGGGGGAGACCTTTCGAATTCCAACATGTAACCCTGAGATACTATCTGCAGGATCCACGGGTCCACCTGTGAGCGAGCCCACTGATTGCTGAAAATCTTTAGTCGACCCCCCACCGCTCCTGAGTCCGCTAGTAAAGCCCCAGCGTCATGCTGATGGCTTTGTAGAACCCGGGGCGGGCTTCTGTTCCTGGGCAGGGGCTGCTTGCTGCCCTCTCTTACCCTTTCCTCTGCCTCGGGGCAGATAAGACTGTCCTTTTGCCCGCTTGTTTTTATAGGAGCGAAAGGACTGCGGCTGAAAAGACGGTGTCTTTTTCTGTTGGGAGGGGGTCTGAGGTAAAAAAGTGGATTTGCCGGCAGTTGCCGTGGCCACCAGATCCGATAGACCGACCCCAAATAATTCCTCTCCTTTATATGGCAATACTTCCATATGCCTTTTGGAATCCGCATCACCTGACCACTGTCGCGTCCATAAACTTCTTCTGGCAGATATGGACATCGCATTTACTCTCGATGCCAGAGTGCAAATATCCCTCTGAGCATCTCGCATATAAAGAAACGCATCCTTTAATTGCTCTAAAGTCAATAAAATACTGTCCCTATCCAGGGTATCAATATTTTCAGTCAGGGAATCCAACCACACTACCCCAGCACTGCACATCCAGGCTGAGGCTATTGCTGGTCGGAGTATAACACCAGTATGTGTGTAAATACTCTTCAGTGTAGTTTCCAGCCTCCTATCTGCTGGATCCTTGAGGGCGGCCGTATCAGGAGACGGCAACGCCACTTGTTTTGATAAACGTGTGAGCGCTTTATCCACCCTAGGGGGTGTTTCCCAGCGCGCCCTAACCTCTGGTGGGAAAGGGTATAATGCCAATAACTTCTTTGAAATTAGCAGTTTTCTATCGGGGTTAACCCACGCTTCATCACACACGTCATTCAATTCCTCTGATTCTGGAAAAGCTACAGGTAGTTTTTTCACCCCCCACATAATACCCCTTTTTGAGGTACCTGCAGTATCAGAGATCTGCAAAGCCTCCTTCATTGCCGTGATCATATAACGTGTGGCCCTATTGGAAAATACGTTTGTTTCTTCACCGTCGACACTAGATTCATCTGTGTCGGTACCTGTGTCGACTGACTGAGGTAAGGGACGTTTTACAGCCCCTGACGGTGTCTGAGACGCCTGAGCAGGTACCAACTGGTTTTCCGGCCGTCTCATTTCGTCAACTGACTTTTGTAATGTACTAACATTATCACGTAATTCCATAATTAAGGCCATCCATTCCGGTGTCGACTCCCTAGGGGGTGACATCACCATTACCGGCAATTGCTCCGCCTCCATACCAACATCGTCCTCATACATGTCGACACACACGTACCGACACACAGCAGACACACAGGGAATGCTCTTATCGAAGACAGGACCCCACTAGCCCTTTGGGGAGACAGAGGGAGAGTTTGCCAGCACACACCAAAAAGCGCTATAAAATGTATATAAACAACCCTAAAAGGTGTTGTTTCTGTTATATGCGCTTTAAAATATATAAATATCGCCAAAATATGCCCCCCTTCTCTTTGTTACCCTGTTTCTGTAGTGCAGTGCAGGGGAGAGTCCTGGGAGCCTTCCTCACAGCGGAGCTGAGCAGGAAAATGGCGCTGTGTGCTGAGGAGAATAAGCCCCGCCCCCTTTTCGGCGGGCTTTTCTCCCGGGTTTTGAGATATCTGGCCTGGGTTAAATACATACATATAGCCTCAATGGCTATATGTGATGTATTCCTTTGCCATAAAAGGTATTAAATATTGCTGCCCAGGGCGCCCCCAGCAGCGCCCTGCACCCTCCGTGACCGTTCAGTGTGAAGTGTGTAGCAACAATGGCGCACAGCTGCAGTGCTGTGCGCTACCTTCATGAAGACTGAAGAGCCTTCTGCCGCCTGTTTCCGGACCCTCGATCTTCAGCATCTGTAAGGGGGATCGGCGGCGCGGCTCCGGGACGAACCCCAGGGTGACCTGTGTTCCGACTCCCTCTGGAGCTATGTCCAGTAGCCTAAGACTCCAATCCATCCTGCACGCAGGTGAGTTGAAAATCTCTCCCCTAAGTCCCTCGATGCAGTGAGCCTGTTGCCAGCAGGACTCACTGAAAATAAAAAACCTAAAAACTTTTTCTAAGCAGCTCTTTAGGAGAGCCACCTAGATTGCACCCTGCTCGGACGGGCACAAAAACCTAACTGAGGCTTGGAGGAGGGTCATGGGGGGAGGAGCCAGTACACACCATGTGATCCTAAAAGCTTGCTTTTGTGCCCTGTCTCCTGCGGAGCCGCTATTCCCCATGGTCCTGACGGAGTCCCCAGCATCCACTAGGACGTTAGAGAAAGAGGCAATTTGGAGGCCCTTGCACAAACTGGCTTTATTCTACCTAAGTTGCCCTCCCACAAGTGTGTACTCCGAAAGAGTGTTTAGTGCCGCCGCTCACCTTGTCAGCAATCGGCGTACGAGGTTACTTCCAGAAAATGTGGAGAAGATGATATTCATTAAAATGAATTATAATCAATTCCTCCATGGAGACATTCACCAGCAGCAATTGCCTCCACAAAGTACACAGGGAGCTGTGATGGTGGATTCCAGTGGGGACGAATTGATAATCTGTGAGGAGGGGGATGTACACGGTGATGAATCGGAGGATGATGATGAGGTGGACATCTTGCCTCTGTAGAGCCAGTTTGTGCAAGGAGAGATTAATTGCTTCTTTTTTGGTGGGGGTCCAAACCAACCCGTCATTTCAGTCACAGTCGTGTGGCAGACCCTGTCACTGAAATGATGGGTTGGTTAAAGTGTGCATGTCCTGTTTATACAACATAAGGGTGGGTGGGAGGGCCCAAGGACAATTCCATCTTGCACCTCTTTTTTCTTTAATTTTTCTTTGCGTCATGTGCTGTTTGGGGAGTGTTTTTTGGAAGGGCCATCCTGCGTGACACTGCAGTGCCATTCCTAGATGGGCCAGGTGTTTGTGTCGGCCACTAGGGTCACTTATCTTAGTCACACAGCTACCTCATTGCGCCTCTTTTTTTTCTTCTTTGCGTCATGTGCTGTTTGGGGAGTATTTTTTGGAAGGGCCATCCGGCCTGACACTGCAGTGCCACTCCTAGATGGGCCAGGTGTTTGTGTCGGCCACTAGGGTCGCTTAGCTTACTCACACAGCTACCTCATTGCGCCTCTTTTTTTCTTTGCGTCATGTGCTGTTTGGGGAGTGTTTTTTGGAAGGGCCATCCTGCGTGACACTGCAGTGCCACTCCTAGATGGGCCAGGTGTTTGTGTCGGCCACTAGGGTCGCTGAGCTTAGTCACACAGCTACCTCATTGCGCCTCTTTTTTTCTTTGCGTCATGTGCTGTTTGGGGAGTGTTTTTTGGAAGGGCCATCCTGCGTGACACTGCAGTGCCACTCCTAGATGGGTCAGGTGTTTGTGTCGGCCACTTGGGTCGCTGAGCTTAGTCATCCAGCGACCTCGGTGCAAATTTTAGGACTAAAAATAATATTGTGAGGTGTGAGGTGTTCAGAATAGACTGAAAATGAGTGGAAATTATGGTTATTGAGGTTAATAATACTTTGGGATCAAAATGACCCCCAAATTCTATGATTTAAGCTGTTTTTTAGGGTTTTTTGAAAAAAACACCCGAATCCAAAACACACCCGAATCCGACAAAAAAAATTCGGTGAGGTTTTGCCAAAACGCGTTCGAACCCAAAACACGGCCACGGAACCGAACCCAATACCAAAACACAAAACCCGAAAAATTTCCGGTGCACATCTCTAGTTTTAGTGAGCTGAAAAACTAAAAATCCCAACATGGAAAAGAGCCAGTGAAGTAAATTATGAGTAAAGGTATTCCAAAAAATAGTTACTTGGTGGTGAAGCATCACACAACTTAATAAAATGATGCATAAGGTGATTTATGAAATACCTGTAGTTTACCTGAGCTTGTGATGTTGTTGGCTTATGACTCAGCAGGAGTTATTACTCTACACTGCAGGGGGTTGATACACTGAAGGACCTCCTGTGGAGCAGACTGAAGGAGAACTGCAAATGGGACCAATAAAATATCTTGGATTTGTTCCATGCATAGGAAAGGCTGAGGTATGCGACAAGTCAGATATCACTAAATAAATATGTAAAAGTATTTCATCCATCCCAGCTTACACTCTGCTGGGAAAGTGCTGAATTTAGCAATTGATGTTAAAACACCTTTAACCTCAATTAATTATTTCAGCACAAGTTGCTACAAGTGGATACTAAGGGCCTAATTCAGACCTGATCACAGAAGCAAATTTGTTAGTTAATGGGCAAAACCATGTGCACTGCAGGTGGGGCAGATATAACATGTGCAGAGAGAGATAGATTTGGGTGTGGTGTGTTCAAACTGAAATCTAAATTGCAGTGTAAAAATAAATCAGCCAGTATTTACGCTGCACAGAAACAATGTAACCCACCCAAATCTAACTCTCTCTGCACATGTTATATCTGCCCCACCTGCATTGCACATGGTTTTGCCCATTAGCTAACAAATTTGCTGCTGCGATCAGGTCTGAATTAGGCCCTAAGTAGTACAGACAGGAGTAAGCACTGTGTTCTGGAAGGAATGAATTATGGCCTGATTCAGAGATGTACACTAATCTTAGCATCTGCGTACCAACGTGCAAAGTAGATGCAGATCCTTCAATAACACTGGTCTACAAAAATAAACTTTTGTAGACCAGTGAGAACTGAACAGACTGAATCTAAATGTATTTTTCGTGCTGACTTTGAATATACATTCAGATTTATTCCATCGGGCAGGGTTTTTTTTTTTAACATATATTTAAAGTTTTATTAAAATAGTAGTTCTGGAAGTCCTCATTCTGTCTGACCTAAAAAGTTGTAGATGATGATTTTTGGCCATATTTTGCCTTTGGGAGGTCTCTTCATGGTCCAGCACTAGTCAGCCAGCGTACTGGAACTCCATTTGCCTTGGTACCTCTTTTTCTATCATATAAATCTGCTGATTGAAATGCTCACCATGCTCATCACTGACAGTCCCAAGATTTTCTGGGAAGAAGTCTTGGGGGTATATTTACTAAGGTACAGGTTTATAGAAGTGGAGATGTTGCCCTTAGCAACCAATCAGATTCTATCTATTATCTTCTAGAAGGAGCTAGATGAATGATAAGTAGAATCTGATCTCTACTTCTATAAACCCGCAGCTTACTATACCCCTAGGTGGGAGTCCAAGAAGTGAGGTATTAAAGACGTTGCATCCCATAGCTTTGTATAAATTCACTAGATCACTCACTATGGGCGGGATGTACTAATGATTACCGCTACGGTTTTTCCCATTTACCGTAGAGGCTATTTAACGCAGAGAGATATGTATTAAACCTCGGGCACTGATATGCCCTTCTCACCGTACTGCTGGGTGGCCGAGCCGGGTGGGGGGACAGCCAGCAGCAGCAGCTGACCAGCAACAAGTGGCTGCAGCTTCCGCTTTCGCGATACAGGGTTCGAGGGATGAGTGTCCTCTGCCGGAGTACTACAGCTCCGAGGGTGTGGGCTCCGGAGGCTCTCAGCATTGTTGTATCCAGCTGCCTCAGGTATGTACAGCCCGCACCCTCAGCTGCTGTGTTCCGGCATGCTGCTCCGGCTGCTGCTGGCTGTCCCCCCGCCCAGCTCGGACACCCAGCAGTATGGTAAGAACTGAAGGGCATCTCAGTGCCCGAGGTTTAGAACATATCTCTCTACGTTACATAGCCTCTGCGGTAAATGGGAAAAACCGTGGCGGTAATCATTAGTACATCCCGCCTTATATCATGATAGTTTTCTGCTTTGTGATTTCCAAAAAACAAGAACAGATCTTTTTAAATGACAACCAGTCTTCTTTTTCCAGTGGATTTTTATCAATCATTACTGACCTTATTTGTGGCTCTATAAAATGTCTTCTTTTAGTTTTGCATCCCTTACTTTTGGAAATTCATATTTCAAATGCATAAATGCAGCAGAGTTTTTATCAATTGCGTTTACAATTTGTTTCATCAGTCCTAGTTTAATATGCAGTAGAGGCAAATACACTTTTTTTAGGATTCACTAAAGGGGTATTTAACACATTTTTCTACCCAGGAACAAGAGATTCATGTTTAGGCCATTGTTTACTAATGTCTGTGTGTGTATGACAGGCCATAAAGAACACTAAAATATGAAAAAAGAAAAGTAACTGGCACAAACACACTATGCCTGATAAAAACATTCTAATCGCATATTTGAATTCAGAATTTAATACTGCACTAGAGCCACTATTCAAAAAACCATGTTGACCTGTGTAATCGACCATCTGATTACCCTTATGGTCAGTCACACAGAATGACCGCTGGAATTGAGACGCAGGCACCATGTTTTCTCTGTATGACATATAGGCGGAGATACTCCCCTAAAACGGTCACAACACGCCAACATTTTTGCTGCCAATCGCCGTAATCTCTCTCTCAATTACTTTGTGAAGAATTCTTCACTGTGAGCGGCATCACTAACGTACCTTAGTACGTTCGCAGTGTGACCGTGTTTTATCCTTACAAAGAACTAAGCTTCAAAAAGGGTTATGATTACCTAAAGGATGAAAAAGGGGCAGACTAGATGGGCCAAGTGGTTCTTATCTGCCGTCAAATTCTATCTTTCTATGTTATCTTTCTATGACCATGACCCATGCGCAGTCAGCCGCTAATCACTCAGCTGTGTGAATATCAGCATTGTGTATATGTCTGAATCAGGCCCTATGGTGGAAGATAGTGGATCCTCAAGGCATAGAGAACCGCTTTACACTCCTCCAACAGTATGTTTTCTGAAATGTCCTACATGAGGACATAACTAGCCAAGATCAACTACTGACCGCTGATGCTTGAAAAACATAGTGATAAATCACATCTATCCCATCCATACCGAGCTGTGCATTACTCTATGACAGCACTATGTAAATAAAAAATAATAATAATCCAAGATTTAATTTCATGTGGATTTTAGATTACTATTAGAACCATAACTTTTCTATCGGTATATTTTGATGAGGTGTGTTCCAAAAACATACATTCAGGGGACATTTTATTAGGTAAACCTGCTTTCTACTAAGTACTGTAGAATGGCCTTTTAATCCCAGAACAGCTCGAATGGTTAATTACATGTTTTTAGTGACATGTCATTAATCATATTGACATGACAGCATTTACAAGCAAGGTCTGTTAGCTGCGCCTTCATTCTGCAAATCTCCCGATCCACCACATCCCAAAGGTGCTTTATTTGATTGAGACCTGGTGACTCTAGAGGTCATTGGACTACCTTGAAATCACTGCCAGGTTGGGGGAACCAGCTTCACATGATGTGCTTTGTGACATTATCTTGCTGGAATTAGCCATTAGAAGATGGGTAAACTACAGCCAAAATGAGATGCACATGAATAGCAAATACTTTAACGGTAGCATACAGACAATGCTCGATTTGTATTGAGGTACCAACATTCCACACACCATTTCACCACCAATAGCCGGAACCACTGACACAAAGCAGGATGGATTCATAGATTAATGCTATTCAGGCCAAAGACTGGACCTAATCTCTGAATGTAGGGATTCATCAGACCAGGTGATGTTTTTCCAGTTTTTAAGTGTTCAGTTTTGGTGAGTCTATAACCACTTTGTTTTATCTTTTGTACCAACAATCATTCCACAGTCAAAGCCATTTATTGTAGATTACATTTCTTCCCCTTTCCAGTGTTTGGTCTGAACAACAACTGAACCTCTTGACCATGTCTGACTTGATGTCACATAAGTGGCGAATTAGATATTTGCATTAAAGCCAAATGTAAGGTGTTTCCTGCACAACAACTGGAGCAGCTCTCACCTAGGTTGTTTCACCTACCCAGTTAAACATAAGATAAAAACAAAGAAATAGGCTAAGTGATTGTTGATTGGGACATGGTATTTGAACAAAGTATTGAAACATATTATAACATATTGCAACACCAAACAATAGTCCTTCATTGCAGTAGAGATGAGCGGTCCGGATTACCTTGAATCCGGACCGCTCCGAACAGGATGATCTGAGCCGCATCCGAGCCTGGCTCTGGGACTTCCCGCCAGGCTTGGAATGTCAGAGCGAGGCTGAACTTCATCGTACTTCATCAGATTCTTGCGGGACTTGGAGTGTATATAAGGCGCCGCGGACGGTAATCGGTGCCATTTCACTGCATGCTCCTGTGCTGCGCTGTGCTCTGCGTTGTTGGGCTGTCAGTAAGAGAGTCCATCTAAGTAACCAGGGCTGTCAGTCAGAGCGTCCATCAAAAGGGCTGTCACTTGAGTACATCTAAGGGGCTGTCAGTCAGTGTGTACTGTGTAGTGTACATCTAAGGGGCTGTAGCTTGTGTACATCTAAGGGGCTGTCAGTCAGTGTGTAGTGTCCATCTAAGGGGCTGTCAGTCAGTGTGTAGTGTACATCTAAGTGGCTGTCAGTTAGTGTGTAGTGTACATCTAACGGACTATCAGAGTGTCCATCTAAGGGACTGTCAGAGTGTACATCTAAGGGGCTGTCAGAGTGTACATCTAAGGGGCTGTCAGTGAGTTTGTAGTGTACATCTAAGCGACTGTCAGAGAGTACATCTAAGGGGCTGTCAAAGGGTACATCTAAGGGGCTGTCAAAGGGTACATCTAAGGAGCTGTCAGTCAGTGTGTAGTGTACATCTAAGTGTGTCTATCTAAGGGGCTGTCAGTCATTGTGTCCATCTAAGGGACTGTCAGTTATTGTGTTCTGCTAGGTGGTTGTGGTGGGGATCCGGATTGAAAGTCGACAGTAACTAGGTCGACAATGTCTAGGTCGACCACTATCGGTCGACAGTAACTAGGTCGACAGGGTCTTTAGGTCGACATGTTCTAGGTCGACAGGTCAAAAGGTCGACATGAGTTTTTCACAATTTTTTTTCTTTTTTTGAACCTTTTCATACTTAATGATCCACGTGGACTACGATTGGAACGGTAATCTGTGCCGAGCGAAGCGGCAGCGGAGCGAAGGTACCATGCCCGGAGCATGGCGAGCTTCGCTCGCCATGCGAGGGGACGCGGTGCACTAATTGGGGTTCCCGGTCACTCTACGAAGAAAATGACACCAAAATAACATTAAAAACTCATGTCGACTTTTGACCTATCGACCTAGAACATGTCGACCTAAAGACCCTGTTGACCTAGACACCCTGTCGACCTAGTTACTGTCGACCAATAGTGGTCGACCTAGACATTGTTGACCTAGTTACTGTCGACTTTCAATACCACACCCGTTGTGGTGCTATCACTGTTCATCTAAGGCGCTGTGGTGCTGTTACTGTGTCCAGTCCCCTAAATCCATCACAGTGGTACTGCAGCAACTACGCAGGCCCCACCCTCTGTGTTCATAGTGTAACTCCATATTTTTGTTAAAAAAATAAAAGTTTTGTATTTAAATTGTTTGTACTGCGCACTGTACCTCAGTACACCATACTGTACCCCAGTGCATGTGTGTAAAAGCGGTCTGACTCCATACAGTATGGGCCAAGCTGCTAGTTTAAAAAAATAAAAATACAAATTGTTGTATTTAAATTGTTTGTACTGCACACTGCACCCCAGTACGTGTGTATAAAAGTGGTCTGACTCCACGCAGGTTGGTCCAAGTTGCTAGTTTAAAAATAGCAAAATAAAAATTGTTGTATTTAACTTGTTTGTACTATGCCCTGCACCCCAGTACACCATGGTTTAAAGAACCAAATACTAGCGCTCCAGCTGCTGCCACCAGTCAAGATGCTGATATTAGTCCTTTAACATCATCTACTAATGCTGATGCTCAAGGGCATAGAGGGTTTACATTGGTAAAGAAAAAAACACCTCAGGCTCTAATAAAGAGAAAGTTTGTTCCTGCAGAAAAACATAAAATTGACAACATGCTATTCACCACATGCAGTGGCAATGAAAGACTCAGGCCTTGGCCTTTATTTCTGAGTGGTGATTCTGCAACTGTCAGTGAGGCATCTTCATCTGCCTCTCATGAATAAGCAAGACATTTTTGCCCTGAGTCTAGAAGAGGTGTAAAAAAAATCAAAACCACTAAAGCAATAAAACCAACTGTGCGTTCAGAAACAGATATTTCACAAATCCCTGAGGAGAGTCTAAGTGTGTCCATGAGTCCTATGTGTGAGCCTAACTTCAGAGAAGCCGCCTTCCATTTCTGCTCCCTCTGTATATGTGGAGATGAGCAACATAAGTTTTGCTGATGACATAGAAATTGAGGATGCCACCATGCAATTGCAAGAGGATGAGGGGGATATTTGTGTAGCTGACGCTGTCATTAATGAGAATGAGGATGTTGTGTGTGTAAGTCAGGCACCAGTGGAAGCATCTCCTGGCCATGATAAGACCATTGTCATGCCTGGTCATAGAACCAACAAATCCAGCTCTAATGTGTGGAATTATTTTTACACAAATCCTGACAACCTTTGTCAAGCCTTCTGTAGCCTTTGTGGAACCACAGTAGGTAGAGGTAGGGATGTTACGCCTTTAGGAACCTCCACCCTATTTATATAATTTTCAGCAAATCCACGAGAAGTATTTTATATTATCCACAACTGGTGCTAAAAAAATAACAGCAAGCAGTCCAGCATCAGCTAGATCCCTTCTCTCTACTAGATACCAGCACCTGCAATCTCCACCACCAACACCTTTATCCTCAATATCCTCATTAATGATCAGAAATAGTCCTGCAACCAATTTGTCTGTCACGATCCGGGTATCTGGACGCCATTACTTACCCTTCAGATGCCTCCTAAGGCTGGCTCAGCGTTCCAGGACCGGATTCCGCTGTTCCTGAGTTTCCACATGCAGAATGTCAGAGCGGTGATTTCATCAGCCGCGGCCTCCGCTGTGCCCGCGTGGTTAAATGTGCGCTTGTCAGTCTGGCGTCTCCTGTCTCCTGTGGCCGGCGTCGCCATTACTGTTTCAATTCTCACATGGATTACAAACCAAACTTCCCTCCAAGTGTCTGCATGGGCGCAGCCATCTTGGATTTTGTCATCTGATCATTTCCACCAATCTGCTGTCTGTATTGTTGATTTGCATAATTGCCTAGCCAACCCCTTCCTTGCTGCAGGTATAAGTAAGCTGTACCTGAGCAAGGAAGGCGTCAGTGCTTTGGTTGTCTAACCTAGTTCCAGTTTGTCTCTCTCCTGTGGTTGTCTTCCAGGTTCCAGCTCCTGTCTCCAGACTTCTGCTATAGAGACCCGCACCAGCATTCCATCTGCGGTGTAGCCTGACTCTCCGATCCATTCTGGACTCACCTGTTTCCAGTTACAACAATCACCTGCTTCCAGCCCAGCTTCCAGCAGTGTACAGCTTCTCTTAAAGGGCCGGTGTCCTTTCTGCAGTTTACCACTCTCCACCGGTATTATTATTTCACCGCTCTCAAACTCCAAACTTCATCAATCACCTGCTTCCAGCCCAGCTTCCAGCAGTGTACAGCTTCTCTTAAAGGGCCGGTGTCCTTTCTGCAGTTTACCACTCTCCACCGGTATTATTATTTCACCGCTCTCAAACTCCAAACTTCATCAATCACCTGCTTCCAGCCCAGCTTCCAGCAGTGTACAGCTTCTCTTAAAGGGCCGGTGTCCTTTCTGCAGTTTACCACTCTCCACCGGTATTATTATTTCACCGCTCTCAAACTCCAAACTTCATTATTATTTCATCGCTCTCAAGTTCGTTTATTATTTAACTGGTTCCAGCCAGTATCCACTCCGTACCAACAACAGTCTGGTTCCAGCCAGTATCCACAGCAGCCGTTTTATCTTCAGCAACCCAGCCTTTCCTGGAACACCAGCTGGTACGATCCTGGGTTCTCTCCATTGCTACAGTCAGGTCTGGTAAGGACTTTCCAACTAGAAGATTATAAGAACTGTCTCACCCTACCAGTGCCTGTGGCCCTTGCCACCCTGTAGTACCCAGGAATTGTATTTATCCTCTGTTGACTTTTATGTTTCCTTTACTGCTGCTGTGTTACGGAGTTTGTCATAATAAACATCATTGACTTTTATCCTGGTTGCCGTGGTCACGCCTTCGGGCAGTTATTCTACATGTTACTTACATGTCTAGGGGTCTGATACAATCTCCCAGGTTCCGTTACATCTCAGCCCCTACAACTGAGGCTGCCTCCCGTCAGCTCAGGCCCTCAGTTGTGACAGTAAGCACTGACCTAATGAATCCAGCCGGAGACCAGGATCAAGCGGCCAGGCCGATGCAAGAACTGGCAGCCCGACTTGAACATCAGGAGGCTGCACAGGGCCACATCATCCGCTGTCTCCAGGATCTCTCTACACGGCTGGATGGGATTCAAACGACCCTCCGTGGACCTGGCACGTCCGGTGCGTCCACTACAGTGACACCAGCTGTAACCCCACCCACCTTACCCATTTCCAGTCCACATCTTCATCTTCCAACGCCAGCAAAATTTGATGGATCTCCAAGGTTCTGCAGGGGATTTCTCAATCAATGTGAAATCCACTTTGAGCTTCTACCTGGCAATTTCTTCAGTGACCGTACCAAAATTGCCTATATCATCTCCCTTCTCAGTGGCTCAGCCCTTGACTGGGCATCACCTTTATGGGAGAAGTCTGATCCCCTGCTATCCTCCTATACTGACTTTGTAGCTACATTCAGGCGCATCTTCGACGAGCCAGGCCGGATAACATCTGCTTCATCTGAGATTCTCCGTTTACGCCAGGGAACACGTACTGTGGGACAGTATCTTATACAGTTTAAAATCCTGGCATCCGAACTGGCATGGAACTACGAGGCCCTGTATGCTGCATTCTGGCATGGCTTATCAGAACGCATCAAGGATGAGTTAGCTACCAGAGACTTGCCCTCTAAGTTGGATGAGCTAATTTCTCTTTGCACGAAGGTTGATCTACGTTTCAGAGAGAGAGCAACCGAGCGAGGAAGATCATCTACTCCTAAATCTTCTGCTCCTCCTCCTCGTCAACCATCTCCATCCAAGGATGAGCCTATGCAAATTAGTCGTTCCCGTCTATCTCCCGCTGAGCGCCGAAGACGTCTCTCTGAGTCTCTCTGTCTCTACTGTGCAGCTCCGTCGCACACTATCAATGCCTGTCCCAAACGTCCGGGAAACTCCAGATCCTAGCTCGCCAAGGAGAGGGCCGGCTAGGAGTAATGATCTCCTCTCCATCTCCTCATGACTGTAACCTCCCAGTGTCGCTCCAAACTGCTCAACGTTACAGGAACGTCATTGCCCTCCTTGGTTCCGGAGCAGCTGGGAATTTCATAACCGAAGCTTATGTTAAACGGTGGTCCCTACCCACCGAGAGACTGTCCTCGTCCATCTCTTTGACTGCCGTGGATGGCAGCAAGATTTTTGACGCAGTCATTTCCTTAAGGACTCTTCCAGTTCGTCTGAGAGTGGGAGTTCTTCATTCTGAGTATATTTCTTTTTTAGTGATTCCAAGAGCCACACATCCAGTGGTTTTAGGCCTTCCATGGCTCCGTCTCCACAACCCATCAATTGACTGGACGACTACGCAAATACTGGCATGGGGTCCCTCCTGTGCTGAGACTTGTTTAGCCAAAGTTCTTCCTGTTTGTTCTTCCTTCCCCAGGTCATCTGATGTTCCGCCTCCTCCATATCAAGACTTCACGGACGTGTTCAGTAAAGCCTCTGCTGATATCCTTCCTCCTCATAGAGAATGGGACTGCCCAATCGACCTCATTCCAGGGAAGGTTCCACCGCGAGGCCGAACTTATCCGTTGTCTCTGCCTGAGACACACTCCATGGAAGAGTACATCAAAGAGAACCTGGCGAAGGGTTTCATCCGACCATCTTCTTCTCCAGCCGGCGCAGGTTTCTTCTTCGTTAAGAAGAAAGACGGTGGTCTGCGTCCGTGCATCGACTACAGAGGTCTGAACGATATTACCGTCAAGAACCGATACCCTTTACCCCTGATTACCGAGCTCTTTGATAGAGTTAGTGGTGCAACTATTTTCACAAAGCTGGACTTGAGGGGTGCCTACAATCTCATCCGAATCCGTGAGGGTGACGAGTGGAAGACCGCCTTTAACACCCGTGACGGACATTATGAGTACCTCGTCATGCCCTTCGGATTGAGCAACGCTCCAGCAGTCTTCCAGCACTTCGTGAATGAGATTTTCAGGGACATCTTGTACCGCCATGTCGTGGTTTATCTAGACGACATCCTCATCTTTGCTAATACTCTCGAAGATCATCGTTTCTGGGTAAAAGAGGTTCTTTCCCGTCTCCGTGTCAATCACCTCTATTGTAAATTGGAGAAGTGTGTGTTTGAAGTTAAAACCATTCCGTTTCTAGGTTACATTGTGTCCGGTTCCGGACTAGAGATGGATCCTGAGAAACTCCAAGCAATCCAGAATTGGCCTATACCCTTAAGCCTCAAAGGGGTCCAGAGGTTCTTAGGGTTCGCCAATTATTATAGAAAATTTATACGAGACTTTTCCACCATTGTGGCGCCTATCACTGCATTAACCAAGAAAGGTGCTAATCCGTCCAAGTGGTCCGAGGAAGCTACACAGGCCTTTCACCTTCTGAAGCAACGGTTCATCTCTGCACCAGTTCTGAAACAGCCCGACACCGACTCTCCTTTTATCTTAGAGGTAGATGCCTCCTCCGTTGGAGTAGGAGCAGTGTTATCCCAGAGGGCCAAAGATGGACATCTACATCCTTGCAGTTTCTTCTCCCGGAAGTTCTCCCCAGCTGAGCGCAACTATGCCATTGGCGATCAGGAGTTGCTAGCCATCAAGCTCGCTCTGGAGGAGTGGAGATACCTGTTGGAGGGAACTTCCCACTCAATCACCATACTTACCGACCACAAAAATCTTTTATATCTCAAAGGCGCACAATGTCTGAATCCTCGTCAGGCCAGATGGGCACTTTTCTTCTCTAGGTTTGACTTTAAACTCCAGTTCTGTCCGGGTTCTCAGAATCGTAAGGCCGATGCCCTTTCCCGCTCATGGGAGCAAGAAAATGAGTCCGAGTCTGCAGACAAGCATCCTATTATTAATCCGTTGGCATTCTCCACGGTAGGGATGGACTCTACGCCTCCACCAGGGAAAAGTTTTGTTAAGCCAGTTCTAAGGAAGAAGCTCATGCATTGGGCCCATGCTTCCCGTTTTGCTGGACATACAGGCATTCAGAAAACCCTTGAATTTATTTCTAGGTCCTACTGGTGGCCAACTCTGAAGAAGGACGTTATGGAATTTATTGCCTCCTGCCCAAAGTGTGCCCAACACAAAGTCTCCCGCCAGTCGCCTGCGGGGCAACTGGTTCCATTATCTGTTCCCCGTCGACCTTGGACCCATTTGTCGATGGACTTTGTTTCCGATCTACCTATCTGCAACAAGTTTAATATCATCTGGGTGGTAGTTGACCGGTTCACCAAGATGGCACATTTCATCCCTCTCACCGGTCTTCCGTCAGCTTCCAAGTTGGCTCAAGTGTTTATACAAGAGATCTTCCGACTTCACGGTCTTCCTGAAGAGATCATCTCGGATCGTGGAGTACAATTTGTAGCCAAATTTTGGCGAAGTTTGTGTCAAGCCCTCCAAGTCAAGTTAAAGTTTTCCACGGCTTACCATCCTCAGACCAATGGTCAAACCGAGAGGGTGAATCAGGACTTGGAGGCCTTCCTCCGTATATATGTGTCTTCCTCTGAAGATGACTGGGTTCAACTCCTTCCTTGGGCCGAGTTCAGCCACAACAATCAATACCATTCCTCATCTTCTTCTACACCATTCTTCATTAATTATGGATTCCACCCTAAAGTCCCAGAATTCCAACCGCTTCCCGCAACTTCTGTTCCAGCAGTGGATGTCACCTTGCGTCAGTTTTCAAATAACTGGAGGAATGTCCTCGCAGCCCTGCTTAAAGCCTCATTCAGGTATAAGAAGTTTGCCGATAGGAAGCGTAGAGCGGTTCCTGCTCTCAAGGTGGGTGATCGTGTGTGGCTGTCCACGAAGAATTTGAGATTGAGAGTTCCCAGCATGAAATTTGCACCTCGCTACATCGGACCCTTCAAGATTGAACAAGTCATCAATCCTGTTGCCTACAGGTTACAGTTACCATCCTTCTTGAAAATACCCAGGACATTTCATGTTTCTTTGTTGAAACCGCTGATCCTGAATCGGTTTCATTCCGCACTTCCTCCAGCTCCCAAAGTTCAGACTCAACGGGGAGTCGAGTACGAGGTGGCCAAGATTTTGGACTCACGTTTCCGTTACGGTCAGTTACAATACCTCATTGACTGGAAGGGCTATGGTCCTGAAGAACGCTCTTGGACCAATGCCTCAGACGTCCATGCTCCTGCCTTGGTCCGAAATTTCCACGCAAAGTTTCCTTTAAAGCCTAAGAAGTGTCCTGGGGCCACTCCTAAAGGGGGGGGTGCTGTCACGATCCGGGTATCTGGACGCCATTACTTACCCTTCAGATGCCTCCTAAGGCTGGCTCAGCGTTCCAGGACCGGATTCCGCTGTTCCTGAGTTTCCACATGCAGAATGTCAGAGCGGTGATTTCATCAGCCGCGGCCTCCGCTGTGCCCGCGTGGTTAAATGTGCGCTTGTCAGTCTGGCGTCTCCTGTCTCCTGTGGCCGGCGTCGCCATTACTGTTTCAATTCTCACATGGATTACAAACCAAACTTCCCTCCAAGTGTCTGCATGGGCGCAGCCATCTTGGATTTTGTCATCTGATCATTTCCACCAATCTGCTGTCTGTATTGTTGATTTGCATAATTGCCTAGCCAACCCCTTCCTTGCTGCAGGTATAAGTAAGCTGTACCTGAGCAAGGAAGGCGTCAGTGCTTTGGTTGTCTAACCTAGTTCCAGTTTGTCTCTCTCCTGTGGTTGTCTTCCAGGTTCCAGCTCCTGTCTCCAGACTTCTGCTATAGAGACCCGCACCAGCATTCCATCTGCGGTGTAGCCTGACTCTCCGATCCATTCTGGACTCACCTGTTTCCAGTTACAACAATCACCTGCTTCCAGCCCAGCTTCCAGCAGTGTACAGCTTCTCTTAAAGGGCCGGTGTCCTTTCTGCAGTTTACCACTCTCCACCAGTATTATTATTTCACCGCTCTCAAACTCCAAACTTCATCAATCACCTGCTTCCAGCCCAGCTTCCAGCAGTGTACAGCTTCTCTTAAAGGGCCGGTGTCCTTTCTGCAGTTTACCACTCTCCACCGGTATTATTATTTCACCGCTCTCAAACTCCAAACTTCATCAATCACCTGCTTCCAGCCCAGCTTCCAGCAGTGTACAGCTTCTCTTAAAGGGCCGGTGTCCTTTCTGCAGTTTACCACTCTCCACCGGTATTATTATTTCACCGCTCTCAAACTCCAAACTTCATTATTATTTCATCGCTCTCAAGTTCGTTTATTATTTAACTGGTTCCAGCCAGTATCCACTCCGTACCAACAACAGTCTGGTTCCAGCCAGTATCCACAGCAGCCGTTTTATCTTCAGCAACCCAGCCTTTCCTGGAACACCAGCTGGTACGATCCTGGGTTCTCTCCATTGCTACAGTCAGGTCTGGTAAGGACTTTCCAACTAGAAGATTATAAGAACTGTCTCACCCTACCAGTGCCTGTGGCCCTTGCCACCCTGTAGTACCCAGGAATTGTATTTATCCTCTGTTGACTTTTATGTTTCCTTTACTGCTGCTGTGTTACGGAGTTTGTCATAATAAACATCATTGACTTTTATCCTGGTTGCCGTGGTCACGCCTTCGGGCAGTTATTCTACATGTTACTTACATGTCTAGGGGTCTGATACAATCTCCCAGGTTCCGTTACATCTCAGCCCCTACAACTGAGGCTGCCTCCCGTCAGCTCAGGCCCTCAGTTGTGACATTGTCAATGCTACTTGACTCCTCTTCTTTCCAGGATTCCTCAGAAAAATCCTTGAGAGCTAGACCTGCTGCTGCTGGGGGTGGTACTTCATCCCAGAAGTGGACGAAGAAGACTGCTAGTAGTTGTTCCACAAAACAATTGACTGTTAAACAATCCTTTGCAAGGGGGAGCAAGTATGACAGTTCTCACCCAGTCGCACAGCGGATCACTGACACCATGACTACTATGCTAGTATTAGATCTGCGTCCAATATCCACTATTAATGCAGTGGGTTTTATACAGTTAATTGAGGTCCTGTGTCCCAGGTACCAAATTCCATCTTGGTTCCATTTTACCCGAAAAGCCATTCCTCGGCTGTACCAGGACGTTAAAAAAAATAATCTAATTATTGCCATACACAATTTTATTATAACCACTGTCCACTTAACCACTGATATGTGGACAAGCGGTAGTGGGCAAACTATAGATTATATGACTGACAGCCCACTGGGTGGGTGAATCGCCTTCAGCAGCAGCAGAAACATTATCTAACAAACACCAGCTCATTCAGAGGCAGGCTGCTCTGTGTATCATCGGCTTCACCAAGAGGCATACTGCTGACAACCTCTTAGAAAAAATGAGGGATGTCATAGCAACATGGCTTACCCCACTTGGACTCTCCTCAGGATTTGTGGTTTCTGATAATGCCACAAATACCATGAAAGCATTACAGCTGGGTGAATTCTAACACATCCCCTGTTTTGCTCACACAATTAACTTGGTGGTACAGGAGTTTTTTTTTAATGACAGGGGCATGCAGGAGATGCTGTCTGTGGCCCAAAAGATTTCGGGACATTTTCGGCATTCAGCAACAGTATGCAGGAGATTGCAGAACCTGCAAGAACAGTTTAATTTGACCTGTCATCAACTGAAGCAAGAGGTGGTAACAAGGTGGAACTTTACCCTTTATATGCTACAGGGATGAAGGAACAGCAAAAAGCCATCCATAGCTATACAACAAGCCATGAAGGGGGAATGTACCTTAGCCCAGCGCAGTGGAGAGTACTTTCTGTCTTGTGCAAGGTGCTCAAACCCTTTCAAGTAGCACCTGTGAAGTCAGTGCTGACACTGCTAGCTTGAGGCAGGTGATTCTCCTAAGTAGGCTTTTGGAAAATCAGTTGGAGAAATTGAAGGAGTAGATAAAACAAAGCAAATCCACAAAGTATGCCAGACTTGTAGATCAAGTCCTTCATTTGCTTCACCAGGATCCAAGGATTGCCAATATCTTGAAATCGGATCACACATTTTGGCAACTCTACTTGATCCTAGGTTAAGGTAGTATGCTGTGTCTTTCTCTCCAACTGACCCAGATCTTTAGAGATGCAAAGAGTTCCCGGTGAGCAAGTTGGCAGCTCAAGTGACACGTGGCACTACAACGTCTCCTTCAGTTCTTCAGCAGCAACCAGAAAACAACATACCTTTCCCAAAAGACCTAGTGATGATGCAGATAAGTCAACACAACATCTTGACATCTGGTCAGTTCTAAATGAATTGCCCAGCATTTGTGACACCTCTACCGTAACTCCATCTAATACGGTCACCATCCAAAGAATGGTGGAGGATTATTTTCATGACATCAGAAAAATAGGCATGTCACAAAGTTACTTCGAGTACTGGAAGGATAAAAAGGCCATTTGGAGGCCTTGTACAAACTGGCTTCGCAATTCTTAAGCTGCCCACCCTCCAGTATGTACTCAGAGAGAGTGTTCAGCACAGCCGGGAACCTTATCAGCGATCGGCGAAGGAGGCTACTTTGTGAAAATGAGGAAAAGATGATGTTCATCAAAATGAACTTGAAATTCCACAAGGAAGACCTTTCCCGGCCATTACATCAAAGTACAGAGACTTCTCTAATGTAATGGATTCCAGTGGGGATGAATTAATATTGTGTGAGGAGGATGTACACACTGATGAGGGTGAGGATGGCAATGACGATGATATCTGGCCACTGTAGAGCTGTTGCGTTAACCCGATTGGTACAATAGCTTAAGCACTTCAGCCACAAAAGCTGTAGTCCCTGTTGCTGGAGGGCTTGGTTTGTTAAAGTGTGCTTGTCCTTTTTATTATACGTCTGAGGAAGCCGCTGATTGTCCTGAGTGGAAAGGTGGGGAATCGCATCACACGTGGTTCAGTACCACTCCAAAATCCTATGCTGAGAACTTTATTTATATCCTAAATGCTGGGCATCGTCGGTGGGACGTTCCAGTGAGCATAAAGGCTTTTCTACTCTAAGAAGGGATTCCAACTATCTCTATCCATCTAACCACTGGTCACCTTGCTTTAGAGGGAATCTACGAAAATCCAACCAGGGCTCCATGTATGCAGTGCCGTACCTAGGCATTTTAGCGCTGTGTGCAAGAAACGGCATTGGCGCCCCCCCCGCCATGCAAGATAGGGGCAGTGCGTGCCGCAGGTGCGCGAAAAATATATAGGGGCGTGGCTTCATGGGGAAGGGGCGTGGCCACAAAATAATAGCAATTCATACTACGGTGCACAGTAGTCTCCATTATTGACATTACGCTGCACAGTAGCACCACTACACCAGGTAGAGCCCCTTTTATACATTACAGCAGACAGCGTCCCCCTTTTTACACATTACAGCAGACAGTCCCCCTTTTTACACATTGCGGCAGCCAGTCCCACTTTTTACACATTGCAGCAGCCAGGCCCCCTTTTTACACATTGCGGCAGCCAGTCCCCCTTTTTACACATTGCGGCAGCCAGGCCCCCTTTTTACACATTGCGGCAGCCAGGCCCCCTTTTTACACATTGCGGCAGCCAGGCCCTCTTTTTACACATTGCGGCAGACAGGACCCCTTTTTACACATTGCGGCAGCCAGTCCCCCTTTTTACACATTGCGGCAGCCAGGCCCCCTTTTACACATTGCGGCAGCCAGTCCCCCTTTTTACACATTGCGGCAGCCAGGCCCCCTTTTTACACATTGCGGCAGCCAGGCCCCCTTTTTACACATTGCGGCAGGCAGGACCCCTTTTTACACATTGCGGCAGCCAGGACCCCTTTTTACACATTGCGGCAGCCAGACCCCCTTTTTACACATTGCGGCAGACAGGCCCCCTTTTTACACATTGCGGCAGCCAGGACCCCTTTTTACACATTATGGTAGACGGTGTCCCCCAGAGAGAGAGAGAGAGAGAGGAATATACTTACCTTCTCCCCGCTGACAGGCTCCTCGTGCTGGCATCTCCCTCTGTGCAGTGTGCAGGCATCGGACAAGGAGGAGGAGGGAGGGGGACTGGAGCCGCAGCAGCGCTATGTCATTGGTAGTAAGCGCCGCTGCAGCATGCCCCTCTCCTTCCGTATTGGTTGCCTGGCGCTGCTGTGGATGCTGGGATGGAGGAACCGCATCCCAGCATCCACAGCAGCGCTGGGCAGCCTATACGGAAGGAGAGGGGGCTGCTGCAGCGGCGCTTACTACCAATGAAATAGCGCTGCTGCTGCTCCAGTCCCCCTCCCTCCTCCTCCTTCTCAGCTGCCTCTGGCGCTTCTCTCTCCTCCAGCGCGGCTGCGGCCAGGGGCAAACGCAGGATTTATCCGGGGGGGTTTCCATAACAAATTTTATATATATATATATATATATATATATATATATACACACAATATGCATACACACACACACACACACACATATATATATATATTTTCACACACACAGTAATGTTTAATGTTGGCACTCGTGTGTGTGTGTGTGTGTGTGTGTGTGTGTGTGTGTGTGTGTGTGTGTGTGTGTGGTCCATATGCAGCGGCACTCGAAATAAATAGACCAGGCAGGTTTTAGTTAACCAACGTTTCAATGCTCAGACAGCGGCATTTTCGTCAGGGTGCAAGGTTTTGCACCCTGACGAAAATGCCGCTGTCTGAGCATTGAAACGTTAGTTAACTAAAACCTGCCTGGTCTATTTATTTCGAGTGCCGCTGCATATTGACATTGTATTATGCTGTACACATCAGTACAGCCTGAACTGGAGGGTACCACTTTTTTTGTTTGTTCAACTGCATGTTTTAAGTATTGAGGTGTGCCGCATATATATATTATATATATATATATATATATATATATATATATATACAAATACTGTACATACAAACACAGCTACTGTACACATGTACTGTATGTCACAAACACACACACATATATATATATATATATACACACACATACAAACACGCACAGTGTGTGTATATATATATATATATATATATATTATACTGTATAGCACACATGTATATCCAAACACACACAAAGCTATATCTATAGCACACATGTATGTCACAAACACACACTCATGGCTACACACACACACACACACACACACACACACACCATACTCTATAGAACACATGTATGTCACAAACACAAACAGATAGCTAGATAGATAGGACACAAACATACACCTCTTTCACATTAAAATAAAACACAGCCAGCATCATTTTTTACAGCAAGTAAAGCAAACAGGTCACCATCATTAAAAACGCCCCCCCCCCCCCCCCCCCCCCAAGTCCGCCACACACCTGTAGAGTAAGTGCTGACCCAGCCACTGTCATTTATAAATACACCGCTCCCCAAACCCACCTCTGCTGGCACCCACATGCGAGACACACCTTCTAGATGTTGCAGTCAGTAGAGAGACAGTCACTGCCTCACCCGACCAGCTCTCCGTCACAAAGCCACATGGAGACTGCCTGAGAGGAGCTGTGCTCTCCGGCTCCCCCTACTGTTCAATCAGCAGCATCCGTCCTCTATAAGGACGGATGCTGCTGCAGCGTTACAGAGAGCCCGAGGAGAGTATTACAAAACACAGACACATCGGTTAAGGCCCGTACACACTGGTCGATGTATCGGCCGTTCTCTTGAACGGCCGATACATCGCGGGACCGTCGGCCAGTGTGTACGGGCGATACGTCTGTGAACTCCGTCGTTCACAGACGTATCGCGTCGGCTGCGCAGCACAGCCGACAGCCAATATATCTAACGATATATTGGCGCGTCGTTGTGTGTGTACGGGGCGGTCGTCCGACCGCCCGTACACATGCTGCGGCGGCCGGCGGTGATTGACAGGTGAACTGGGCCCGCCCAGTTCATGACGTCAGTCCCCCGACGGATCGGGCTGTGTGTATGCACAGCACACTGCCCGATCCGTACATAGATATATCTGCAGATCAATTGATCTGCAGATATATCTAATAGTGTGTACCCACCTTTTGCTGCGCTGATGGATCGGCAGGCAGGGGGGTTTCCAGGTACTCGGAAACCCCCCTGCGTGCGTGTATGGCGGCGCACGGCGCGGACTTCAGAGGCGGCATGTAATGAGTCAATTTGACTCATTACATGCCGCTGGCCGTGCGCCCTCAGGGCAACTGCGCTGTGTGCCAAGCCCACTTGGTACACACGTAGTTACGGCCCTGCATGTATGTATAGCCCCCTTATATTTGCTCTAAAGGGAGGTAGGAGGACTATTCCTTCCAATTCGAAAGGTGGACTTAGTTTTTTGCTATTAAAGCCTGCACTTTATCTGTTCCTCTAATATGAGCGACATGACTAACACCATGAAAGAAAAATGATAATATCAGCATGGAAGGATTATATCTATACTAACCTTATTAACTGCTGGATAGTGCAAACTAATATAGTGTATCGTGCTTTCAAAGGGTATTGGTTGCTATTTTTATTAATTGTCTGAGGTTTTTTAATTTTTTTAATATTTCTCAAAAACATGATTTTAGTACCTACCGGTAAATCCATTTCTCTGATTCCACAGGGAACACTGGAGCTTACGCTGGTGTATTGAGGGGTTAGCTAGTGGGAACTGGCACATCTAAGTAAAAAATGTGTAAGGCTCCTCCCCCTCTACTACCCACCATTCCCCAGTTTGGAAAATGTAGGCAAGAGGAGATGAAACAGAGGAGATACAAAAGATAGAGAACATACACACAGAACATAACTAACAGGTCAAACCCAAACACTATACACAAAAGCAGGTAACCTGAGCTGAGGTGGGCGTCCAGTGTCCCCTGTGGAATCAGAGAAACAGATTTACCGGTAGGTACCAAAATCCTATTTTCTCTTACATTCCACTAGGGGACACTGAAGCTTACGCTGGGGATGTCCCAAAGTTTCCTCCCTGTGCGGGAGAGCTCTGAGGTACCTGCAGTACCAACTTACCGAAATTGGAGGCCGAAGCCACGAATGTATCAATAGAACTTAATAAAAGTGCTTGCCGACAACCAAATGGCTGCCCGGCAATGTTGCGATGTGGAAGCACCTCGGCGTGCTGCCCAGGATGTACTCACCGACCTAGTGGAATGCGCTCTAAGAGAAGCTGGAGGCTGCAGCCACTTACTGACATAAGCTTGTAGAATGGTTAGATGAATCCAACGAGCTAGAGTCTGCTTGTAGGCCGGATATTCTCTTTGGCTAGCATCATACAAGACAAACAATGTGTCCGATTTCCTCATCGAAGCCGTCCTGTCGACATAGATACATAACGCTCTAACTACGTCCAGAGTAGATGAACTTCCGGATGTATCCCGAAAGGCAGGTACAACAATCGGTTGATTTATATGAAACGCAGATACCACCTTTGGAAGAAAAGACGGTTGAGTACGAAGTTCCATTTTGTCATTGTGGAAGATCAGATATGTCGGTTTATACGAAAGAGCCCCTAAATCCGAAACTCGCCGAGGCTAGAGCCAACAAAAGGACCATTTTCCAAGTAAGAAGTCTGAAGTCGGCGTCCTCTAATAGTTCAAATGTAGAAGATTGAAGAAAGGACAACACAAAATTTAAATCCCATGGAGCTGTAGGCGGGACAATTGGAGGCTGAAGTTGAAGCGCACCCTGAAGAAAAGTCTGTATTTCCGGAATTGTGGCCAACCTTCTTCAGAAAAAGATTGAGAGCGCAGAAATTTGAACTTTTAGAGACCCTACCCGCAAACCTGCATTTAAACCCTCTTGCAGAAACAGTAGTAATCTGGAGAGACGAAAGGACTTAGAAGGAATTTGAAGGAATTTGATGACCCTGACACCAAACCACATAGGAACGCCAGATACAGTGATAGTGAGCCGATGTCACCGGCTTCGTAGCTCTCAACATAGTAAGGATGACTGAGTCAGGAATCCCCTTATCTTTTAGGATAGTGGTCTCAACCGCCACCCCGTCAAACGCAGCTGTGTCAAATTGGGATGTAGAAACGGACCTTGCTGTAGAAGATCTGGTCGAAGAGGTAGAGTCCAAGGTTTGTCCAGTAGAAGAAGCTGAAGGTCCGAGAACCAACTTCTTCAAGGCCAATTTGACGCTATGAGAATCACCGCGGCCGACTCTCGCTTTATACTCTTTAAGACCCGAGGCAGGAGTGGAATAGGTGGAAACAGATATACTAGATTGTAATTCCAGGGAGTTGTGAGAGCATCCACCGCCTCTGCTGTTGGATCCCTTGTTCTTGACATGTATTTTGGCAACTTGTGATTTAATCTTGATGCCATGAGATCGATCTGCGGACAACCCCATTTGTGTATTAGGGCCTGAAACACCTCCTGATGAAGAGCCCTCTCCCCTGGGTGAATATCTTGGTGACTGAGGTAGTCTGCCTGCCAATTTTCTACTCCCGGGATAAAGACCGCAGGCAGAATCACCTGATTTCTCTCTGACCACTGAGGTATCAGAGAGACCTCTCACATTGCCAAGCGACTGCAAGTTCTGCCCTGCCTGTTGATGTATGCCACCGCTGTTGCATTGTTGGATTGAACTCGAACAGGATGGAACCGGAGAAGGTGAGATGCCTCCCTCAGCGCATTGAAAATTGCTCTTTGTTCCAGAGCGTTTATTGGCAACTGGCTTTCCTGTGTCGACCACCGTCCCTGAAAGTGAGAATCCAACACCACTTCACCCCAACCTCTGAGACTTGCGTCAGTCGTCAGGACAATCCAGTTCCAAATCCTGAAACAGCATCCCGCCAGAAGACTGTTCAGGTGGAGCCACCAGAGAAGTGACATCCGCATCTGGGGAGATAGGTGGACCTGTCGGTGCAGTTGCAGATGGGAACCCGACCACTGTGATAGAAGGTTCAATTGAAACACTCTTGAGTGGCAACGACCTAGCTGTAGAGTCTCGAAAGCTGCTACCATCTTCCCTAACAGATGGATACAGAGGTGCAAGGAAACCCATTTTGGCTTTAGGACTAACTGGACCATCTGCCGAATGTCCTGCACTTTGTCGACTGGAAGAAACACCTTCTGTTGCTTTGTGTTGAGAATCAGACCTAGAAATCGAAAATGCTGCGATGGTATCAGTTGTGACTTATCAAAATTGATAATCTAGCCGTATTGAATAAGAGTCTGATACGTTAAATGTGCTTGCTCTAAAAGTGTCGTTTCCAGTGGTGCTTTGATTAACAAATCGTCCAGATAAGGGATAATGGTAATGCGCAACGATCTGAGGTGTGCAACCATCACCGACATGACCTTGGTGAAATTTCTGGGGGCCTGAAATTGATAATGTTCCTTTAAAATGGCAAAGCGTAGGTAAGCCTGATGCGGTTTCCAAATTGGAATGTGCAGGTACGCATCCTTTATATCCATAGAGAGTAGAAACTCCGCTGGTTCTAAGTTCGCTATGACCGATTGAATGGACTCCATCTTGAATCGATAAATTGAGAGGTACTCGTTTAGTGACTTCAGATTCAGGATCGGCCTGACAGATTGGTTCGGTTTGGGGACCACGAAAAGATTTGAGTAGAAACCCTGACTCCTTTGATTCAATGGGACAGGCACCAACACCTGTGATACAAGAAGATGTCTAATAGCTTCTTGTAACACAATGGCTCTGTCTGGGGACAGAGGGAGACCAGTTGTAAAGAATCGATGCAGGGGAGAAGATGCAAAATCTATTTTTAAACTCGACGAGATCAAACAGGGAATCCAAGGATCTGAAGGTGTTTATTCCCAAACCTGACGAAAAGCCAGGAGCCGAGCACCCACCTGTGGAGCTCCCAGGTGGGTTGGAAGACCGTCATGCCACCTGTTTCTCAGTTGTCTTGGCTTCTGGACGACGTACTGCTGTCTGAGCACGACCTCTGCCTCTGCCTCCTCTTGTCTGAGAGAAAGATCTTCTGCCTCTGCCGCAAAAGGACTGTTGAGGATGAAAGGGTTGAAAGGACGTACCCGCATAGGGTGGTCTGGCCGGTGGAGGTGCAGATGCCAAAAACGTGTATTTCCCTCCTGTGGATTGAGAAATCCATCTGTCTAATTCTGGTCCAAATAAAGTTTCACCTATAAAAGGGATGGCTTCAGCCACCTTCTTGGATTCAGTAGCCGAATGCCAAGATCTTAGCCAGAGAGCTCTGCGAGCTGAAACCGCCAACGCAGAAATTCTGGAACTAATGAGACTTGTGTCCTTAATGGCAGATGCCAAGTAATTGGCCGATTCACGTATGTGCTCCGCGGTAATCTTAAGCTCTGCTCTAGATACCCTGGAGTCCAAGCCAATACTCAATTCTTCTGCCCATTTGACAATGGCAGAATTGACCCATGCACTTACCAGAGTAGGCCTAAGCTAGGCTCCTGCCGCCATGTATATGGACTTTAAAGTGGACTCAATTCTATGGTCCGAAGCATCCTTGAGAGACATAGCCCCTGGTATCGGAAGCGTGGTCTTCTTTGATAAACGTGACACCGACGCATCCACAGGTGGAGGAGTTTCACACTTACTTGTCATAGTAGGCTGGAATGGATAGTGGGAAAGTAACTTCTTTGGCATTTGGAACCATTTGTCTGGATGTTTTCATACAGTAGCCAGGTGATCATGAAGCTGTGGAGAAAATGGGTAGAACACTAGAGTAACATGTTGTTCTCCCAACAACTGGAACTCCTTGGCTTCAGGTATAGGTTCCTCAGGAAAATTAAGGACCCGTTTAACCGCTAGGATCAGACCCTCTACTCCCTGTCCAATGTCGTCGGTATCCTGTATCGGCTCAAACGGAAGTTATTCCCATTCACCCTCCTACACTTCTTCCTGTAATTGTTCATTGTCTGATTCATCAGACTGGAGAACAGCCGGAAGAGGTTGTTTCTGTCTTTGGGAAGAAGATGGAGAAGGATCATGGGTGGGTCTGTTAGAAGAACCTATGGCGGTCACAAGACCCTCCATTGCGTTTGTTAATTTCTTGGCCCAGGTTGGCTCCATTTTACGAGATTTAGCCAACTCTGCCGATAAAGCTGCAACAGACCCAGCCAGTGCCGATGCCCAGGCTGGAGTATCAGTAGTGTCATCAGCCTTATCTGCCACGTCTGTGTTACATTGTTCACACAACGTGGAACTACTGTGAGAATCTGTAAAATTAAACTTTGTTTGCACTGTAAACATGAAAATAGCTTCTGAGAAGCTTTTGTGCTTGACCTGCCAGTCATGTTGCAGACACCCATACAGGTAAAAGCAGTCACTTCAGTGAAGAATATGAAAATAGCTTAGAAGACCAGATAATGATAAGGGAGCAGGAGGGGAGTAACACAACCCACCCTTAATTCACCTGTCTCTCAACCAACTAACCCAACACCCCAGCGTACTCACGACCTTGATGGGGTAACACTGTTGGTAGGAAATGGGAAGGTAACTGCAACTGCAGAAGCAGTATGGATCTCTTGCAGTTCTTCTCTGTAGATGTGTAGTACACAGCCATACAGTGTAATCTGTAATATTGTGGAACTCTGTGCTCAGCCTGTGCAAGGAGAGGGACAGATGTGAATGAACTGCTAAAGTTAACATACAGTTATTCCTCTGTTTCTACTCAGAGAAAAAAAGCACCACCGTGAGGCTCCGCCCCTTTTCATGCTTCCCCCTTGCAGCTATTGAAATGCATATATGCAAAGGAGCAGTGCTAATGTATGCATAATCAGATAGTGATGGATAGGAAAAAAGGTGGTTTTATTAAAACAATTGATAAAACATGTTAAAATTCAAAGATATCACCGACATGTGCTGTCATGTTGATAAGTGTCCGTTCCTTTGGAAATTACTGGACTGCGAGTGGAAATGGTTTCTATAATACGGACAAATGGCACATCCACGGATGGAGAGTTCACATACGCACCGCTGGAGGCAGAGTCCCTTAAGGAATTTCCATATGGAGGAAGTTAACCTGGGTCCCGAGTCCTCAACAGAATGCGGAGCCTTGTAAGTGGGTTGTTTGTGGAAAGGGGTGCCAAATTTACAAGTCCATTCACCAAGCAAGGTGTAAATGGCAGCTTTTGTAGTCCAGTTGGTCCGGGCACAAAATAAACAGCAGACAGTCAGTGATGGTGCAGCAACACCTGACGCATTTCGCTGCAGGTCCTGCTATTTACACCTTGCTTGGTGAATGGACTTGTCAATTTGGCACCCCTTTCCATAAACAACCCACTTACAAGGCTCCGCATTCTGTTGAGGACTCAGGACCCAGGTTAACTTCCTCCTTATGGAAATTCCTTAAGGGACCCTGCCTCCAGCAATGTGTATGTGAACTCTCCATCCGTGGATGTGCCATTTGTCCGTATTATAGAAACCATTTACACTCGCAGTCCAGTAATTTCCAAAGGAACGGACACTTATCAACATAACAGCACATGTCGGTGATATCTTTGAATTTTAACATGTTTTATCAATTGTTTTAATAAACCCACCTTTTTTCCTATCCATCACTATCTGATTGTGCATACATTAGCGCTGCTCCTTTGTATATATATTTTTCTGTTGTGGTATAACAGGACTCGTTATCCTGTTTTTTAGAGCAGCAGCATTAGAACAACGACCCAATTTTGCGCCCTATCTCCATTTGGTTGTTTTGTTTTAGCTATTGAAATGCACCTTATAATGGCCGTTCTCAGACTGTTAATGAAGGACCGCCGCAGGGGAATGGAGGTGCCTGTACACAGAGCAGAGTTTGTTTGTGCCGCTGATCTGTCTCTTAGTAAACCAGCCAGCTCACTGTAGACTTTGGACTAAAGTAGATGAAAACAACATTGTGAGCTGTATGTTACGATCCTGATGCTCAGGACAGGGGAGATCTTATGTAGTGAGTCCTGAGCACCAAGACGGAATGCTGGGATTGGGAAATGGGAAGGAAATAGCCCCTAGCACCCTACCTCCGTTGTCTTACCCGTGTTATCAATTCACGCCTGAACGACTATGGTTTCTTGGGCCCATGGCAGCCGCGTTTGAAGGGTGGATTAGGTCTGCCCAACTCCGATGCCCCCTCAGGTCTTAAAGAGAGACAAGGCGTGAACTGAGACAGGGTAATAACAAGGGGACCTCTAACTGAAACAACCACGCTAGGGGCTATAAACTACCTAAAAACTAAACGTATGTGCGGCACGCCGCCAAAGGAAAAGAACTACAAATAAACCACTGTCCACTCCCCTACACGGCACCGCCGAGTTCCGGGGAGGACAGTGAAAGCGGAAACCTCCGCAAATGCACCAATTCACAGTAAAGCCAACACTAAGCGGCATAGGCCGCAACACGCGGCAGAAGCCGCTACTCACGAAATCGGGCGAGAACCCCAGCTGACAAACAGGTTCGCAAGGACTAGAAGGATTCCCAGGACCGGCTTCGGACCTCCAAAGTACCAGAGGGCAGGGAGCAAGATCCACCAAACACGGCTGACAGGAACAGAGTTCTGCAAGGCAGGAACAGCATACAAGAAGCTATCACCGGCGGGGCTGCAGTGTACTGGCTCACATAAAAAGGCCCTGCTGGCCAATAACAGGAGAGCCAGCAGGACCAGCCCTCAGACCCTAATTACTAGTTGCCGTGCAGCTGCCCTGCTGCACGAGCAACCTAATTAACTATTCTTAGCAATGGGGAACGCGGTTCACCTGTGGCGTCCCTGTTGCTAAGCACCCGGCGGCCCTGCACGCACGGCGTCCTGCGTTGCCAGGGACCCGGCGGCTATCGTGCGCACGGCGTCCTGGTGTTGCTAGGCGCCGTGCGGGGGACAGGGAAGGAGAGAGGCGCGGCGGCCGTGACCGCTGCTCAGTCAGGGCACGGCCGAAGACCGCCGCGCCTAACAGTACCCCCCCCCTTGAGGAGGGGTTAAAGAACCCCTAGAGCCAGGTTTCTGAGGAAACTCCTGAAAGAAAATCCTCTTCAGCTTGGGAGCATGTAAATCTTTATCCAACACCCAAGATCTTTCTTCAGGGCCATAACCTTTCCAGTGGACCAAAAAATAGAGCCGACCCCGAGAAAGCTTAGAATCTAAAACTTTCTCCACCAAGAACTCTTGTTGCCCCTGAACATCCACCGGAGATCTACCCTGGGAAGTCCTCCGAGGAAATCTCCTGGAAGAAAAATACTGTTTCAAAAGAGAACAGTGAAAAGTATTGCCAATTTTGAGAGCTCTTGGCAAGCGTAGCCGAAAAGCAACTGGGTTGACCTTCTTAATGATAAGGAATGGTCCAATAAATTTGGGTCCCAGTCTAGCCGAAGGTTGTCGGAGCTTGATGTTGCGAGTTGACAACCATACCTTATCTCCCACCTTAAAAGTGCAAGGACGTCGGAGCCTATCAGAAAATTTCTTTTCTCGGAAGGCAGCTTTTCTCAAGGCAAGGTGCACCTTTCTCCAAATTGTTCTGAGATGAGAGGTTAAGGTCAACGAGGAGACTGGAGAATGAGGAAAAAAAGAGTTGGCTCTAGGATGAAAGCCAAAGACTGAAAAGAATGGGGACTCCTTGGTGGAAGAATGACAAGAGTTATTACAAGCAAATTCGGCTAACGGAAGAAATTCAGACCAATCATTCTGGAGTTTGGCCGAATACAACCGTAAATACTGTTTTAATGACTGGTTAACTCGTTCGGTTTGTCCGTTAGATTGTGGATGGTACCCAGATGTTAAAGAGAGTTTCATATTTAATGAGGCACAAAAACGTTTCCAGAAACGAGCAATGAATTGCGGACCCCGATCAGAGACAATATCCCTGGGCAACCCATGGAGCCTGAACACATGACCGAGAAACAAGACTGCCAACCCTTGAGCAGAGGGTAATCAGGGAAGAGCAATGAAATGAGCCATCTTACTAAAACGATCTACTACCACCCAAATGACTCGAAATCCGGCTGAAAGAGGAAGGTCCACCACGAAATCCATGGATATATGTGACCATGGCCTGAGAGGAACGGCTAAAGGTACGAGTTGCCCGATCGGCAATGAACGAGGAACCTTATGCCGTGCACAAACCTGACAGGAATGGACAAATTCCCTTACATCTTTAGAAAGACTAGGCCACCACACCGAGCGAGACACTAACTCCAAGGTCTTAGTGATACCTGGATGACCAGAGACTTTGTTGTCATGAAACTCAGCTAAAACAGTGCGTCTCAGAAATTCAGGGACAAAGAGACGATCAGCAGGAGTCGGTTTAGGAGCCTGCTGTTGAAGCTGGACTAACTGAGTAAATAAATCCTGTGTGAGGCCTGCCCGGATGACAGATGATGGAACTATGGGGGTAGTAGCAGGTTGGTTATTGTGAACCGGAAGAAAACAACGTGACAGGGCATCAGCTTTAGTATTTTTGGAACCGGGCCTGAAAGTGATAATAAACCTGAAACGAGTAAAAAACAATGCCCAACGTGCCTGCCGAGCATTAAGCCGTTTAGCTGACTCAATATATTGCAGGTTATTATGGTCAGTAAACACTGTAATAGTATGCCTAGCTCCCTCCAGCCAATGCCTCCACTCCTCGAAAGCCCATTTAACTGCCAGCAATTCTCGATTACCAACGTCATAGTTGGATTCTGCGGAGGAGAATTTCCTGGACATGAAGGCACAAGGGTGTAATTCCTGAGACTCCGGATCTTCCTGAGATAGGATAGCCCCCACTCCAACCTCTGAGGCATCTACCTCGACTATAAAGGGGAGCTCCGGGTTAGGGTGCCTGAGAACAGGAGCCGAGACAAAGGCCTGCTTTAAGGCCCGAAAGGCAGACTCGGCTGCAGGCGACCAATTGGAAGGGTCCGCTCCTTTTTTAGTCAATGCTACTATAGGAGCGACCAAATCAGAAAAGGTATGAATGAACCGCCTATAATAGTTTGCAAACCCTAAAAAGCGCTGAATTGCTTTTAAATTTGTGGGTTGCGCCCAATTAAGGATGGCCTGGAGTTTTTTCGGTTCCATGAAAAATCCCTGGGGAGAAATAATATACCCCAAGAAGGACACTTCCGTGATGTGAAAATCACATTTCTCTAGTTTTGCGTATAAATGATTCTCCCGTAGTTTTTGAAGAACCAGACGCACATGGGTAATATACAGAAAAAATGAGAGATCACGTCTGCGCTCGTCAAGAATTACAATACTTATAGAGATGAGGTTAACAGTGCACAGTATCTAATAAATAGATAGTTTTCAAAGTTGTTCTAATTAATATATCACGTGGTGTCGTTAAACGTATTAAACCTTTCTTTGTGTGTCCTTATTTCTAATTCTCCAAGTTGAATCTTGAATAGATTTATCTCCTCGGTCGCATGGGACCGTGGTGTGTTTCTCATTAGAGGTGTCTCAAATATTCGTTCTCCGGATTTTCTCCTGTACTTCCGTCCAGGGTATCAAGATAGTTCTTATCCTCAATGGTTGGAGACAAAGAGACAGAGATAGCCGCTGATAGTGTAATAAGCGTATTACAAGTAAAGGGAGTATCTTATTGGGGATCTTTAAAAAAGGTGGTAGCTGCTGATTGCGTACCAGTACTCACGTGAAAGACGTGATGTACCCTTACGTAAAGGTATCTTTGGTTTTCTTATGGTTTTCTCCTCCTCCAGACAGGATCCTTTATAGTTCTTATCCTCGGGAGTAAGAAAGGAGATAGGACAATTGACAGTGTAGTAAGTCTTAAAGTGTAGTGAATAAATGTTGAAAGGTAATTCACTCCTCTATGACTTATAATGGGGGAGTGCGTACCGTACTCACATCCATATGGGAGGGTGAAACACACATAAAGGTATCTTTAGATCGATATGTTGTCATACACGGTAACACTCATGCAGATAAAATAGATGAGAGGAATGGTGGGCGTACCCAACTCACACTGTACAATGCGGGAACTTGTATATAAGGGTATCTTTAGAGTGGTCCTACTGGTTCCAGATGCTCCTTATTCCAAAGTCCGTTCCCCTCGTATTATACATGAAGAGAAATGAAGCATGGTGTCATGGGGTGACACATAAAATAATTTATTGTACAAAAAACTTCTAAAATAACATAAAAACTGCCAATGGACTCCAGGTAAGAGAGGGGGGTATGCACGGGTGAATAAAAAGATGTTGAAGTCTGGATTGTTCTCACCTTAGTGGGTACCGTCCCAATCAGTCCCTGGTAGTTCTGGCCCTCACACCAACGCGTTTCGACTGGAGAAGTCTTTTTCAAGGTGTGTAATGAGGGCACTGGTGCCACTATTTCTACCCCCTAACAGGAAGTCATGTGATGGGGATGTGGTTACCAATTACAAAATGTAACAGTAGATTGTAATATACAGATCAAAATAATACAATAGGGTTTTAGGAAGATAGTGGAAAAACAATATAAGTAATAAAATGTGATTAACACAGAAACGAATGTAATAAGCACAGTAAAACTCATGTTTAGGAGAGCTCGTCGCGTCACTTCCGGTATTTGGAACGCATATGGTTCCGGAAGTGGCGCGAGTGTAAGGATTCCCAGTGGTAATGTTTTTTCTTTCTTAAAACCATAAATAGAATGGAGACAGGAGGGGGCAGCATTTGTGAGCAACTAAGTGTTGCTGAAAGAGTTGCTCATCGTCCGGGTTCGCTGCGCCGCTGATTACGGCGGTGGAACGCATATACCGGAAGTGACGGTCATGCGTTCCACCCGAAAAGGAGACGTACACTTCCGGTGCAGGAAGAGGTTGATGCGTGTCAAATGTTTAGAATGGAACGCACGCGGTCCCTGAAGTAACGGGGGTATCGCGTGCGTTCTACCTTAAGGGAGGAGCACAACAAAGTTAATTATGTTGCGTTAAGGCCCATGCAAGGAGCTATGGTCATGGGGCAATAATAAAAATCGGGTATTCAAAATGGTTTAAGAAATACACAAATAAAACGAAATATATAAGGAGATTCATCAAATGCAGATGTGTCTCCTTCTATAAAAGGTATCGGGCAATGTAAACATTCATAGGTAATAAATTATATGCCATTATATGCAATTGAATAAACGAAAATAACAGTGGCCAAGACTAGCGTAGAAATGTATATAGACAAATATATGATGACAGCCATGGGGCTGTAAAACAGTAAATATGGTGTCTTAATACAGTTCAAGAGTGGAGATGGAATAGATCTGTTCACTGGTAGTATGGTTGGTACAAAAAGGGGTTTAAAGATGAATCGGTTGAGGGATTTTTTTTTTTTCAAATTATTTTTATTGCAATCTCACATCGTACAGGATAAGTAAGCAGCATTTCGAGACATGAAATATAGTATATAGTTAACAGTGTATAACATAAAATACATCATGCAAAGTCCTCCTAGCAGGAGATAAGGAGTCACATATTATTCAGTCTCATATAATCTCAGGTAGAGATCCAAACATATTTTCAAACTTTTCTTCTTATAATAACTTTTATACCCTTCCAAGAAAGGGAACATGTGTAGAACTAATGGTATCAGGGAATTTATGGTGTGCTTTAATCACAAGAGCGGAGAAGATTATAGATGGAACAAAATGTATCAAACACCGATTCTCCACTAGTAAAACAGGGTATCCAGAAAATCCCTAAACTTATATAAAATACCTAAAACATAAAGAAAAATAACCCAACATGTAATGCCTACTATGGGACACGGGTCGTCGATCCATCCACAGCACAATTTTCCCAAATCGGGGGTCTATATTTCCAAGCAGCCCGGTATATGGTTGAAAATAGAAGGGAGTGGAGAAGGGTCCAGAGAAGGAGAGAAAGGATAAGTCAGATATTTAAGGGGTTAGGGTGGTCTATAGCGTGGAGGAGGTACCATGAGGTGGATTGAAAGCATTTGTCTATGGCTTGTTTAGTATGTAGGGGGAGTGTCAAAATGTAAGGGTTCCAACATTGGAACAAAGCAGGGGTGAGCCTCTCCTTATGGATAGAGGTCTCCAGCCAGTCCATGGTGAATAGAAAAAATAGTCTAGAGGTCACCATCGAAATATTAGGAGGTATATTATGAATCCATTGTTGCAGGATTGCCTTCCTGCCAGCTGCTGATAATATCATAAGCAGTTTTTTGATAGCCTTGGGGATGTCAGGTTGATCGGTTAGACATCCGAACAGTGCCCAGGAAGTGGTGCAGCTAAAGGATATGCCCAAGGATATAGTTCCATAGTGATGTACCTCATGCCAAAACTGTGACACCAGAGCGCATTCCCAGAAGCAATGGAAGAGGTCGGCCCCCTCCATTAGGCATTTAGTGCATTTACTATCCTCTGAGATGCCCATCAGTGATCGGCGTTTAGGGGAAATGTATGCCCTATGGAGCATTTTATAGGCCATTTCTTGGTAAGAACTTGCAGGAATAAGCTTCAAGGTCAACTGAAAGTGATTTAAGAGGGATTCAGGGGTGGCCGTTGAGATGTGGGAGGACCATTGGGACAGCTCCGGAAGGTCCGCATCTGGGATAAGTTCAAGACGGATACGTGAATAAATGATTGATATGGAGTAGCAGGTCGACTGGATTAGTGTGTCCAGAGAGTTAAGAAAGTCGATCCCTGTCAGTTTAGATAGTACAGTTTTAAGATAGTGTGTTGCTTGGAAATAGGCAAACTCGTGGTGAGGAAGTAGGCCGTATTTCTCTCGCGCCTCCACGAAAGACAGCGGGGCGCGGGAGGGGTTAAGCAGGTTGCGCAGGTTGCGAACGCCAAGAGAGTGCCAGGTAGTAAAAGGTTGTAAAGCTCCCCCCTCCTGAAACTCTAAGTTGCCGATAAGGGGCAGTGAAAGTGAGTATAGATATTGGAGTTTGAGAGATTTCCTTGCCATTTTCCACGCCTGCATTATGGGGAATAGTAGTAAATTAGTGGTGATATGTAAGGCCAATTTGGAGGGCTTGGCATGTAAAAGATAACTGAGGGATAAGGGAGCACATAGTTGAGAATCTAGTCTAGAATCTGTGTAATAATTATTATTTCCAAGCCAATCCATAGCAATGCGTAAGAGGCACGCAAGGTTGTATTGTTTAATATCAGGTAGATTGATTCCCCCTCTAGGTACCGTCTGGGTTAATTTTTTCATGCTAATCCTCGGGCGTTTACCAGCCCAGATGTATTTGGAGATAGAAGCGTTCAAAGAGGATAGGTCTGATTTAGATAACAATAGGGGGGTCATCTGTAGAACATAGAGGAGCTTTGGGAAACTGGCCATCTTAAATAAGTTACATCTTCCTAGCATATTAAGGGGGAGGGATTGCCAGAGGCCAAGTTCGGTTCTAATCCTATGCAGGACTGGAGTGATATTGAGCCTATATAGGTGGCATGGTTGAGCAGGGAGTGCAACGCCTAGAAAGGTAATATGTGTGTTCGCCCATTTAAAGGGAAAGGTGGTTCCCCAACCCAGTTTCGCCTGTCCATATATGGCCAACGCTTCTGACTTACTATAATTGATGGTAAACCCTGCAAAAGAGGAGAAGCGATCAGTCATGGCAATTAGTTGCGGGATTGTATGGTGAGGGTCTGACATAAAAAGGAGGAGATCATCTGCGAATGCCACCGCCCTTAATTCCTGTGTTCCCACAGCAATGCCCTTATAGTTCTTGTGTGACAGGATATGGCGTATAAGGGGTTCCAGTGCCAGGTCAAAAAGGAGGGGGGACAGGGGGCATCCTTGCCTAGTGCCTCTTTCTAACGTGAAAAATGAAGATGTCACATTATTGACTAAGACCTGCGCCACTGGGTTGGTATATAAGGTTTGCACTAGGTTGCAAAACACTGTGCCAAACCCCTGGTGGGCGAGCACTCGGGATAAGTGAGGCCAGGCAATTTTATCAAATGCCTTCTCTGCGTCTAAATTTATAATGATGTTATTTTTGGCCTGGTTAAGGCGGGTGTAGGATATTGCAGTTAGGGCCGCCCGCACTCCCCGTGTGGATTGTCTACCTTTGACGAATCCCATCTGTGCAGGTGAAATGAGATGGGGTAAGTATACTTGCAACCTGTTAGCTATGATTTTAGTCAAGATTTTAAAATCCTGATTGAGGAGTGAGATGGGGCGGTATGACCCAACCTGAGTAGGGTCTTTACCAGGTTTTGCTAGCACTATGAGTTTGGCTTCATTGAAACGAAGGGGAGTCTCCCCTGTTGTTAGTATATGGTTATATAATCGTGTTAATATGGGGAGTATGTCGGCCTCTAGCACCTTGTAAAATTCAGCGCTGAAGCCATCAGGGCCAGGGCTTTTTCCATTAGGGAGGGACTTAATGGTGGCCCGCACCTCCTCCTCAGTTATGGGGGCATCCAACGATTCCCTCTCCTCTAATTCCAGCTTCGGTAACTGCGCCTCATCTAGGAATGATTGACCATCAGTTGCATTATCAACGTCGGCAGTATATAGAGACTTATAGAAGCGCATGAAAGCCGAGCAGATGTCAGTGGGATCAGAAAGAACACTTCCAGAGCTGTGCAACGAGTCAACCCATGTTTTGTTTCGGGGTCCCCTAACCAGGTTGGCCAGGAGCTTACCGGATTTATTCCCCCACCTATGAAACCTGTTCCTGCCGTAGTCATAGCTGATCTGGGCCTGCTCGGTGAGAAAAGTATCATAGATTTGTTTTGCCATGAGGTACGCCTCCTTGTGGGTAGGGCTATCGTTTTGTTTATATGTGCGATATGCAAGTGTGAGAGCCGCGCTGAGTTCCTGTAATTTTATATTAAATTTCTTGCGCTTAGAATTGACGTAGGAGATGATATGGCCACGGAGGACTGCTTTAGAGGCTCCCCAAAAAAGTGGAGTGTTAGATTCTTGATCTAGGTTGTCAGTAGTATAATTCTGCCAGGTGTGTTTAAGATGTAATAAGAAGTCCTCTGAGTGTGTGAGATATGCTGGGAATCTCCAACATTTAGATATGTTTTGAGGTAGGGACAGGTGTAGGGACAAGGTAATGGGGGCGTGGTCCGAAATAATGATGTCTTTAATTGAGGTGTGGGTAACTTTAGAAAAGAGGTGTTTGGATAGAAATAGATAGTCAATGCGAGAGTGAGTAGAATGTGGGTGGGAATAGAAAGAATAATCTCGTTGAAGGGGGTTATGTAGACGCCAGGGGTCTAATAAGGTGAGTTGAGAACAAAACGAGGAGAGTAGAGTAGAGGAGGGTCCGGGTTTTTTGGTACTTACCCCCGACCTGTCCATGGATGGATCGACTACCGTGTTGAAGTCTCCCCCTAGGATTAAGTTCTGGCTACCCCAGGATAAAACTCTTTGAAGAATATCTGCAAAAAAGAGATTGTTAGATCCAGTAGGTGCATACACGTTTAGAAAGGTATATATCACATTGTCGATTAATACATCTAAAAATATAAATCTGCCCTCAGGGTCGACATACTTTTTAAGAATAGAGAATTGAAGATTCTTATGAAAAAGGATGGCCACACCTCTGGTTTTATTGGTGTAAGGAGCAGACACGCATTCTCCGATCCAAGGGGCTCTCAATGACACAGGGGAGTTATGCTCCCAGTGCGTTTCTTGCAGGAACACTACTTGAGGGGACAAGCGAGAGAGATGAGCAACTACCTTCTTGCGCTTAATGGGGCTATTTAGACCCTCCACATTCCAGGAAACTATATTAAAGTCTAAAAGTGGGGTTGTCACCGGGGTTGAGGTCTGGGAAACAGTGTGGTTAGCCATGCTATCCTACCCCCGTAGATGGAGAATAGAATATCAAAATTGTACAGGTAAGACGGTGCCCCCCCCCGTCCCAGTGAGCAAGGAGGGGCCAACCTATGGAGGATCGAGACACATTATCCCAGCAGGCAAAACAAACAGACACATAAACATACAAAAATATCAAACTAACAAATAGAGAACAATGGGAGGCTAAGCCTCCAGCATGCATGAGTAGCATGCCTTGATCATATCCCGAACACTGTGTGACCTGTAGATGAAAGCAGTTGTGAAGATAGGCAAGCTATAAGTAAGGGTGGACAGTCAAGCGTCAGGGTGTGCCAAATGGGTCTTTGCCGCCATCGGATCGTCAAAAAAGCACGGTTTTCCATTGACCAAGACCCGGAGGCGGGCAGGGTATAACAATGAGAACTTGACGTTTTCTTCAAACAGTCGCTTGCATATCGGAGCGAACTCTCTGCGCTTGTTGGCGACATGGGTGGAGAAGTCCTGGAATATAAGCAGCCTTTCTCCCTTATAAAGGAGGTTCGCTGATTGCCGGTAGTGGTCCAAGAGCTTAGCTTTATCCGCGTAGTTTAAAATCCGTAGGATAACAGGTCTAGGGCGTCCCGCGGATTCTCTGCGTTCGGGGCCAATCCTGTGTGCCCTTTCAATGGCTAATGGTGAGCCCTGAAGATCCATACCTAATTTGTCGGGTAGCCAGTTGGATAGAAGGTCCAGTAGTGCGTGGCCTCTCACCGATTCCGGGATGCCCACCACCCGCAGGTTGTTTCGACGGCTCCGATTCTCCAAATCATCGAGTTTTTCCGTGAGGCCTTTGATTTCTGTGGTTTGGGTCTTTATGGTAGACTGTGCGGCTTGTAGATCGTCTTCCAATGTTGAGACCCTCTGCTCGACTTCATCTAAACGGTTACTGTGATGAGTCAGCTGGGCTAAGGTGGAATCGATGGCTTCTTTGATGCCCGCCAGTTTCTCGTCTAGCAGAGGTCCAAGAACCGCAGCGATGTCAGTGGGTTTCATTTTAGGCTGTTTGGTAGTTGAAGCGCCAGTACGTTTTCTTTGGGATCGAGATCGGGTGGTGGAGCAATCGGAGTCAGATGAATTTCTGCGGGACGTGTCTTCGCGTGTGCCTGAAATAGGACCAGTCGAGGACATTGGGGTGGATACCAGGAACTTTTCCATAAGAGGTCGCTAGAATTAAATATGTAGAGTAGAAGCAATGTAGGGCACAGCGAGTGGTTTAATGATGGTCACATCAGCGTTGGGAGGGTACTAGAAAGTTACATTGCTATGAAGATAGCAGGCATGTCAGGACGTTACGGATCAGGGTTGCCGGCAGCAACGTTGCAGAGGCGTCAGAGCGTGGCACCGCTGGGTACCTCAGCGACGTGATGTATATGTCAAAAGGTTCGGGGTAAGGTAGCGGGAGCCAGGCATCCACCGCTATGAGTCTGTAATTCCCGGGTGCGGCAGGTGACGATCGGGCCGATAAAGTATCACATCTGTTGTTGTAAGGCGTGATATAATGGTTCCTCTCCAGCCACCAAATAGGAGATATGAGAATAGGTAAAATGATGGGATTAGCTGTATAGTGGCTGCAGGTTGTCTAATTTAGAAGTCGCCACAAGAGGGAGCTGTGGTCATGGCTATTTCCAGCCATGAAGTGTGGACTGTGCCAATCGCAAGATGGCCGCCGCTTGTCAGAAGTTGCTGTGCCAGTCGTAAGATGGCCGCCGCTTGTTGGTGTGGCCTGGTCCCTCCGGAGGTCACCCAGCCGTCAATTTTCATCGGTGAGGGGGGAAATCCTGCATATGAGTGGACATGTGAGGCGGGGGCCAGAAGGTGAGCGCTCAGTGGAGCCAGGTATTAGTGAGGCCCGGCGCAGGGTTCGGGCGGCGCCAACCACAAGATGGCCGCCGGCTGCCAGCCACACGCGGCCCAGCCTTCACCTCCCGCCGGCCGCCTGTTTCTCTGTCTCCCGCGCTGGCCAGCGCTCGATGGGCAGGCTGCCAGGTGTCAGGGGGTGCCCCTCAGGTGGAAGAGGGAGTTTGTAGAGCCGTCGTACCGGCTCCAATGCGTCGACGGGTCTGTTTTAAAATCGAGGCCCCGGCTTCTGAGACGGAGGTAGGCCGCAATCCGCAGGGGGCAACGCAGGGCCCCCCCGATTCCGCAGCTTCAACCTCCGGGTGTGGGGTAGTGCAGCAGGGTGAGGGGTTGGTGTTCCTGCAGGTGGGCTCTTAGATTTGGGTCGGTAATGGGTTTTTTTTGGTTAACTAGCTTGAGCTGCACAAAAACCCCGACCTTCCCTGATGCCAGCTAGGCCACGCCTCCGGTTGAGGGATTTAAATACTATGTGAGGGTAGGCAACTGGTCCGGTGCCCTTAAAGGAACCATTTGGTTTCAAATTCCAAATTGAGGCCTTTGGGTTTCAAGGTACCTAGATTGAAGATGCTCCGCATTTCAGTTTGGGCAAGTCTTTCTTCAGTATTTCCTTTTCTCCAATTTCCTGCCACAGCCTGAATGCCGCAGAAGAGTGTTATCTCTGATGGTTTGCAATCATGTTTCTCTTTGAAGTGGGCCGAAATTCCATGAGTGGGGAGACCTTTCTTTATGTTCCTGAGGTGCTCGCTCATTCTTTCCTTCAATTTCCTGGTTGTTCTTCCTACGTATTGTTTATTGCATTTGCATTGTACTAAATATACAACATTTTTGCTGTCGCACGTGATGAATTCTTTAATGTCGTATTTTTTCTGATTGCTGGTGGATGTATAGCTGGTTATGGTGGATGTGTTGCTTTTACAGTTGCGGCACATTTGACACTGGCCGCACCTATAGAAGCCTTTGTTCTTAATGGTGGTGGTTCTCTTGGGGATCTCTAGTGCACTTTTTACAAGATGTTTGCGTAAATTGTCAGCCTTTCGGTATATAAATCTTGGTTTATCCGATATATATTGTTTGAGTATGGGATCCTGAAGTAGTAGTCCCCAATTTTTTCTTACGATATGTTCCAGCCCCTTATATTGGCTGCAATATTTGGTGATAAAAGTAACAGTATTTGAATCACCTTGCCGTCTTTGGTCTTCCGTAGATGTGGTGGGTTGTATCATCAGTTCCCTATCAGCTTGCTGGTATTTTTCATATGGCACATCCAGTAGTTTGGTTCCATATCCCTTTCTCTGGAATTGTTTTTTCATTAAAGTGCCCTGATTATGATAGTCCTGTAGCTTAGAGCAGTTTTTTCTTATCCTATGAAACTGGCTTCCAGGTACTGATGATAACCAGTTGGGATGGTGATTGCTATTTATGGGGATGAATGAGTTACAATCCGTTGGCTTAGTATATGTTTTAGTGTGTATCACGCCTTCTTCTATAAATATGGATAAGTCAAGGAAATTGACAGATTCAGTGCTCTTCTGGTATGTGAGCTTTATGTTTCGGTCGTTAGTATTCAGAAAGTCGCAGAAGACATCCAACAGGGTTGGGTCCCCTTTCCAAATGAAGAGGATATCATCTATATAACGTTTCCATAGCACCAGGTTCGCCCCAAATTCATGGTCACCAAAGACTGTTTTTTCTTCCCAATGGGCCATGAAATGGTTGGCATAACTAGGGGCGAATATGTTGTTCCATAGACTCAGAATAAATCAAAATGTCGTCTAAATAAACGACAACGAACTTTCCAAGAAAGTCACGAAGAACATCATTGATGAGGTCTTGAAATACCGCAGGAGCATTTGACAGCCCAAAGGGCATCACCAGGTATTCATAATGACCCGACTGTGTGCTGAAAGCCGTCTTCCACTCATCCCCAGATCTTATTCGGATGAGATTGTAAGCTCCTCTAAGATCGATTTTTGAGAAGATAACGGCAGAGCGTAACTGATCAAAAAGTACTGAAATCAAAGGCAAAGGGTAGGTGTTTTTAACAGAAATTTTATTCAGAGCCCGAAAATCAATACATGGTCTGAGCGACCCATCTTTTTTCTCAACAAAAAAGAATCCTGCACTCAAAGGAGATTTCGAAGGCCTAATGAAGCCTTTTTTCAGGCTTTCCTGGATATAATTATCCATAGCCGTGGTTTCTGGCCCAGAGAGGGCATATAATCTCCCTTTAGGTAAAGTGGCCCCGGGAACTCAATCTTTAGCACAGTCATAGGACCGATGGGGAGGCAGAACGTCCGCATTTCCCTTGGAGAACACATCAGCAAAATCCTGATATTCCAGAGGAATAAGTTCTGGGGTAAGTGCCGCAACCCGGACAGGATGGGAAATACACTCCTTAACACAAAAAGGACCCCATTGGGAAATCTCCCCAGACCGCCAATCTATGATGGGATTATGAAAGGCAAGCCAGGGGTGACCCAAAACTACTGGAACTGCCGGACAATGTGTAAGGTAAAAGTCTATTTCTTCTGAATGTAGGGCCCCCACTGTCAGCAACACTGGAGGTGTGCGGTGAGTAAAAACCCCATTGGAAAGCGGACCCCCATCCAAGCCGTGCATGGTGATACGTCTATCTAAGGGTATCAGTGGAACGCCTAAAGCCTTAGCCCAAGTTAAATCCATAAAATTTCCTGCAGCTCCACTGTCGACGAAGGCCGACACCAACGAACTGAGGCTGCCAAAGGAAATCTTTACCGTAACTAATAGAGAATTATTAGAGGAGATTAACTGCAGACCCAAGTGAACCCCCTCACAATTCACTTGGTCAGAGCGTTTCCCGGCTTGTTCGGGCAGTTACGTGCGATATGTCCCTTACCACCACAATACAAACAAAGACCAGAACTTAACCTGCTGGTTCTTTCCTCTGGGGACAGCCGGGAGAGACCCATTTGCATGGGCTCCTCGACGTCCTCAGGAAAAGTATATACACATGGATTAGGTCTAAAAGTTGTTCCTCTTTCAGCCCTCCGCTCTCGGAGACGACGATCAATTTTAATAGCGAGCTCCATGTGTTTGTCTAGAGTCTCAGGAGCGGGGTACTGAAGGAGACTGTCTTTAATCACTTCCGACAGACCGAGGCGAAACTGACTGCGCAGGGCCGGGTCATTCCAGCCACAGTCGTTCGACGAACGGCGAAATTCGGTACAATACACCTCTGCTGGATTTTTGCCTTGCTTAAGGGCACGTAGGTGACTCTCAGCTGATGCTTCTCTATCTGGGTCGTCATATAAGAGGCCTAAGGATTTAAAAAAAGGCGTCTACTGATAACAAAGCAGCATCATCCGCTCTTAGCCCAAACGCCCAGGTCTGTGGATCACCCTGAAGTAGAGACATCACAATCCCGACCCGCTGAGACTCAGTACCAGAGGAACGGGGCCTTAAACGAAAATAAAGCTTACAAGCTTCCTTAAAATTAAAAAAATCTTTTCGGTTACCCGAAAAACGGTCAGGTAAATGCATCTTTGGTTCTGGAACCATACTCGGGGAGGCTCGCAAAAGATCTTCCTGTGATCTCACCCGAAGAGTAAGGTCCTGAACCATCTGAGTTAATTCCTGTATTTGGTTAACCAAAAGCTGACTGGGGTTTGGCCCTACACCTGCCGGATTCATGAGGACGAATTTCTAGGCCCACCAATACAACGGAAAAAATGAAACCCCCTTTTTTTTCTTTTCTTTTTTTTGTGGGCCGGTGATAATGTTACGATCCTGATGCTCAGGACAAGGGAGACCTTATGTAGTGAGTCCTGAGCACCAAGACGGAATGCTGGGATTGGGAAATGGGAAGGAAATAGCCCCTAGCACCTTACCTCCGTTGTCTTACCCGTGTTATCAATTCACGCCTGAACGACTATGGTTTCTTGGGCCCATGGCAGCCGCGTTTGAAGGGCGGATTAGGTCTGCCCAACTCCGATGCCCCCTCAGGTCTTAAAGAGAGACAAGGTGTGAACTGAGACAGGGTAACAACAAGGGGACCTCAAACTGAAACAACCACGCTAGGGGCTATAAACTACCTAAAAACTAAACGTATGTGCGGCACGCCGCCAAAGGAAAAGAACTACAAAGAAACCACTGTCCACTCCCCTACACGGCACCGCCGAGTTCCGGGGAGGACAGTGAAAGCGTAAACCTCCGCAAATGCACCAATTCACAGTAAAGCCAACACTAAGCGGCATAGGCCGCAACACGCGGCAGAAGCCGCTACTCACGAAACCGGGCGAGAACCCCAGATGACAAACAGGTTCGCAAGGACTAGAAGGATTCCCAGGACCGGCTTCGGACCTCCAAAGTACCAAAGGGCAGGGAGCAAGATCCACCAAACACGGCTGACAGGAACAGAGTTCTGCAAGGCAGGAACAGCATACAAGAAGCTATCACCGGCGGGGCTGCAGTGTGCTGGCTCACATAAAAAGGCCCTGCTGGCCAATAACAGGAGGGCCAGCAGGACCAGCCCCCAGACCCTAATTACTAGTTGCCGTGCAGCTGCCCTGCTGCACGAGCAACCTAATTAACTATTCTTAGCAATGGGGAACGTGGTTCACCTGTGGCGTCCCCGTTGCTATGCACCCGGCGGCGCTGCACGCACGGCGTCCTGCGTTGCCAGGGACCTGGCGGCTATCGTGCGCACGGCGTCATGGCGTTGCTAGGCGCCGTGCGGGGGACAGGGAAGGAGAGAGGCGCGGCGGCCGTGACCGCTGCTCAGTCAGGGCACGGCCGAAGACCGCCGCGCCTAACACTGTAAGGTGGTCAAATTTGTTGTGAAATGACTGGAAATGAATGTCATTGAGGTCATTAATACTCTAGGGACAAAAAAAGGCTCAAATTAAGTGATTTTAGCTATTTTTTGTTAATTTTAGAAAAAAATCCAAATCCAAAGCCAGTCACAGCGATTTGGCAAATCCAAATCTGGCCGACGAATTAGAACCAAATCCAGCAAAAATGGCCCTGCGCACAGCTCTACTTTGCAATTGATGGAAAGTAAAATAAAGTCCCAAATTAAGATCAATTATTCATCAAAAGATTTGTTCCAATGTTCTTTGAAGAGAAAATAAAACTTAAATGTGTTGATCAACCTTATTTCAACTATTTGTTCATGCATCATGTGAATGTGAAGGGAGAGGGGGTAATTATTATGGATTGGCAACTTCTCAGATGATAGCTATTGGTCCTGGTAGGTTTAAATAGCTGCCTTGCCTCTTCACTGCTAATCTGAAGCTTGATTACTTTTTGCTGATTCAGTTATTATGATCTTGGATTTCTTCATCTTCTCCAGAACTGACCAACATGTTCCTGTTCAATGTCTGCCACCAGCCATGACCCAACATAGTTAACCATTATTGCCTTTGACCCAGCATAGCCCAACTACTACTGTCTATCTACCAGTCCTACTCCAGTTTGGTCTGTTATTAATTAGTCTCTCCACTGTTATTCCAATTACTATCTTCAGTTGACCTCTGGCTTGCCTTCTGCCTGTCCAGGGTCTTTGAGCACCAGATATAAAAGTTTTGTTTCAGAGGAAAGACAGTCTATTGCCCTTCTCCAGTATTATGTTGCAATCAGTCAACCAGTACTGCGCAAGAAGAGTGACAGGTACCGAACACAGGAAAATATGTATACAGTATGTTTATTACTGAATATAATTGATGTCTTAAGTACATATAATGAATAATTCAATCATAAATTAAATAACTCAATCTCCACACGTCTATACATACATGAAAGTATGGTCATCAATAAATACAATATACATCAGATACCTTTATATGCTGATAATAATTGCTATTTCATAAATTATCAGGCGGAGATGTCACTTCATATACGTCAGGTGAGATATCTTATCAACACTCCTACAGTACATCAGGTGTCATAGCCTTAGAAGGGTGTGTAGCGGGAAATGCCCTCTGGCCCCAAAAGCTGATAGTTTGATTTATAAAAGTTACACTGCGTTAGAGGTAAAGCTTAACTTTCCCTCTGTTAAGAAAACCAAAAGTCTGTAAGAAGTAAACATAGCCGTGGTCCACGGGTATTATTATAATTTTGCTGTACATGTTTTAGCTACATATTTGTTAACAATATAGTATAAATCCCTGAAGAAATGCATAATCTGTTGATAATATTATTAACAGTTACTCATATAGCGATAGCATATTCCATAGAAACACAGATTTTGACAGCAGATAAGAACCACTTGGCCCATCTAGTCTGCTCCTTTTTTAACCATATTGTTACCTCAAACCTTATTTGATCCTTATTTCTTTGAAAGATATCCTTATGTCCGTCCCAACCATGTTTAAATTGCTCTACTATCTTAGCCTCTACCACCTCTGATGGGAGGATATTCCACTTGTCTACTACCATACCACTTGTTCACCCCCCTGTATTGGTTTCTACCACCTGAGATGGTAGGCTATTCCAACTGTTCACTACCCTTCCATAATGCTTTACAATTGGGAACAAACAGTAATAAAACAAGACTGGGTAATAACAGACAGACAAAGAGTTTTATTGTATGCATTATTCTCTTTTTTTATATTGTGTCATCCATTCAACCTATTGTGCTAAATAAATGTATCTGTGAAAACACTTAGCGCCCACTGTTGATGACCGGCCACCTAGCTGGCCACACAGTCGGCAATAAATCATAAGTATTAAAATTGTATTTCTGTTTTCCTCACAAAATGATACAATTTTTCTACTTTTACACATTTAGGGTGTCATTGGGGCTGATAGTGTAGGGGATGTACATGGCACTGGCCACACCCACACAGCAGTCATCACAGTTCATTTACACCTAAAATAGGGATTCACAAAGCCCTGAACCAAGTCCCTAAATTTTGAAATGAAATAATAAGAATAGAGTTTATAAACCCTTACATACCCCAACCTAAGCTGTATATACTGTATGTAAGGCAGGGTATTTTGTAAGGCACAGTTCATCATACCCAATATACAGAGATGGCAGTGCTATTTTTCTTATTCTTGTCCATCTGCATTACCTTTATATCACTTTTTGACAACTGCATGCATCTCCTTATAAAGTCCTCCCTCGTCAACCCAATTTATGATGCCACTTGATCAACAGTAATCAAATACTTTCTACTCCACCAGGAGCTGAATGCAGTTTGTTTGTGCGCCTCATGAAAACAGAAGCATAAAATAAGAGTCTAAATTCCACATGCTGACATATATGTCAGTCATCGCTCCTCCACACTCAGTAGATGCTGGTACTGTATTTCCTTAGTCTAGTACATCATTATTTGGAGGCTTAATGTTCTCTAGTATCATAGAAAACTGTTCCTTTGCTCTTCCCAAATGGCTGAACAGCCTTAGTTGGTCTTCTACACCAAGATTCCCGGTATAGTACAGGTTTTACCAGATGCATCGAAAAGCTCCATAAGCTTTGCAAGACCTCACTCTTTCCATCATCTCTCCTTCTACTGTAGCTCAATGTTTTGCAGCTTCTTATCTTTTTCTCTTCCATACAGAGTCTGAGGGCAGTTTAGAGGAAGTGGATGGGAAGAGTTTTCTGGCATACATGATTCCCCTGTTTGTGGCAATATCTCTGTGGAAGAAGAAAGTATTAACACAGGTGATCATCACAAATCCCTCTATATTTTGTAAACCAGTTTGTAGGCCCAGATTTATCAAGCCTTGGAAAGTGATAAATTGCACAGTGATAAAGTTCCAACCAATCAGTTCATAACGTTCAATTTTCAAACCTAGCTTGTAACATGGCAGTTAGGAACTGACTGGTTGGTACTTTGGGGGTCATTCCGAGTTGATCGCTAGCTGAAAATGTTCGCTGCGCTGCGATTAAGGAAAAAACTGGCACTTCTGCGTATGCAGCGCAGTGCGCACGTGAGACGTACTTTCACAATGGCCAATGTATTTTCACACAAGGTCTAGCGAAGCTTTTCAGTCGCACTGCTGACCGCAGAGTGATTGACATGAAGTGGGCGTTTCTGGGTGTCAACTGACCGTTTTCAGGGAGTGTTTGAAAAACCGCAGGCGTGCCAGGAAAAACGCAGGCATGGCTGGCCGAACGCAGGGTGTGTTTGTGACGTCAAATCCGGAACTGAATGGTCTGAAGTGATCGCAAGCGCTGAGTAGGTCTGAAGCTACTCAGAAACGGCACAATATTTTTTTGTAGCCGCTCTGCGATCCTTTCCTTCGCACTTCTGCTAAGCAAAGATACACTCCCAGAGGGCGGCGGCTTAGCGTTTGCACTGCTGCTAAAAACAGCTAGCAACCGATCAACTCGGAATGACCCCCTTTATCGCTTGATAAATGTGGGCATAAGAAGGGTATAGAGTTAACCCTGCTTGCGTCTTAAGTAGTTATAAATATTATTTAATTGCTCACAATAATAGTGCTATCTTTCATATCCTCTGTTACGTTGCTAACCTTTAGTCAGGATATCGGATATTATTCTGGACATCTTTAGCAGCCAAGCAATAACAGAGTGCCCTTCTTGTACAGGCATAGTGCAAGACTGCTCAGTTCTTCTCGGCAATACTGAAGTCCTTGAAATCCACTCTAAAGGAATTCAATTTCACATTTGTTTATACCTCTTATCTCTGCAATTTTTATAGAGCAATTTGTGGCGCTCTACCCTTCCAGTGCCTATAAACTGGGGGAGGTATAGAAGGTAAAAGTTAAGTTTGAGGTGAGGCCACAAAAGTAAACAGAAGGAGTCAGTCACTTTCCTTTGCAGTCGATGCATCTACATTACCTCTATTATGTTTGTCAAAAAAAAGTGTACCCATAATGTGCTTGTTGCTAAAGAAAAAAATATGGCTTATGTAATACCTTAAACTCTACTCCCTCTAGAGGGTGCTAAGTAATGTAATAATGATTTACATGCAATGTAAATGTATCACTACATTTCTCATGGTGATTTAAAGTATATTAATGGGTTTGTGTAGATGACGGTAAATATGAGGGCACAGAAAGTATAGACATAAGGGCTCCTTTTCTAACTTGTCATTATTGCCAAAGTTTGCACTGAGTCACATCAACCGGTCACTAGCTTGCTCTTCTCTTTCTAATAAAGGTTTGACATGGAAGTTTCAGATTGGCTGTTACGCTGAGCTTTCCAATATTAGCAATCTTTAGATAGCATCAGACTGCTTACCTCAATGGAGCAGATGACTGCAATGCCATTGCAACTCTTTCACAATGTCCATGCAAGACCAGAAGGCCACACAATTGTGCATCAGTCCAAACCCTGAAGTTAAGAGTTGCTGTAAGCCTTTGCTTTATTATTTAGTTTTCGCCAGTATGGGCTCTTATTGTAGCCTATGTCCTGGCGACAGGAAGATTATATGTTTCCTCAAAAACTAATTGGTGCAATACGCAGCAATAAAAAAAAATCCGTTTTTAGGTCTTTAATGCAAATATGCAGAAACATGGCCCGGAGACAGCAGTAATTAAGCAGTTTGTATGCAATATACATTATTTATTTTCATTATTTTTAACATTTATTTATATAGCTCCAGTATAATTCATTGAGCTTTACAATTAGGGTAATAAGAGACAAAGAGGTAAGAAGGCCCTGCTTATAAGCATACAATTTATTACATATTGGACATAGTTCCGCTTTATTGCAGGGTATTAGTAATTACACCTTGTGCATCTTACCGGAGAACATGCAAAAGGTGGACTTGAGACTTCTTCAGGTTTAGGACGTAGTTCAGTGGTAACATTTCCTCCGCTGCTCTTGGTTTCTGATCAGCAATGCTCCTATAGAATAGATACAGAAAAATGTACTTTACTTGCTCCCTTTCTTAGTGGATATGTTAGAGATAGGACACGAGCTTTGCTTCCCCTGTCTGCTATCTCATGGTTACAGCACACTTTTGCTTATGTAATACTGTAAAAAGATTGTATGGGACTGGTTACACATTTCTCTATCACTATAATGATAAGGTTAAACACATCTATTTTTTATTGGTTTATTACACGTGTTTTATTGGAGCAATACAAGAAAGCTGGCATTGTTGGTCACTTTTCACCGACGCCACTCAGGCTTATGCTGTATTAGCAAAGGACAAGTATGTGGTCATGAAGTTTTTAATGGAGTAGCATAAATGCCTAAAAATCTGCACTCATACAAATTTTCTACTTATTTAGTTTCCCCCTACATTTTTTTGCTCCGTTGTCCTATAATAAAACTTCCATTTATGCTGAAACTGGCAGTCTTTGCCTGTTCCTCTATGTAGTAGAATGAGTTATTGTACAACAAGTTGGTCAGTGGTATTCGCTCAGGAAAAAGAAGGGAGAGGGAACATTTTGAAGTCTCCTAGGAAAAGGGAAAGTTCTGTAGGGACTCAAAAATTGCTGGCTTCACACACAGGACAATTCCCTGTAATATCACTGCCACTCTAACTGATATGCTAAGCTTTGCTATTTGAGACTTTTGTCCTACCTTTGTCTATGATATAAGCACTACTAAGGTATGCAGTTTATGCTTACTGTTAAAGTGAGCGGAAGGAAAACTTAAATATACTTTTAAACAAATATGCTATGAGAAATCAGGGTAAAAGCAAACAGTGCTTCTTCATAAAGGAACATGTTTGGGGCTGAAGTTGTAAAACAATTGTCTAGTTACTAGTGATGGAAAGATACAAATAATACTGCCTACTGTAAGTACAGCAGACTTAAAATACCATGGTGTATGTTCCATAGCCAATACCATTTCTCATTACATGCATGGGAATGAGCTATATACTATCTCCTGGAGCACTGCTGGTTCTATAAAATGCACATGTAATCCTCAGAATGGCTAAAGATAGGTTTAAAAGATACTGTGGTAAAATACATTGGAGCATAAAAAGGTATACTCTATGGCATACTGCTTGGCTGAATGTGGCTATTCTGTTGTTATAAATCCATTTCTGTGATGGAAACCCAGTATAACATACTGTAATCATTAAATGGTGCGTTACCTTAACAGAGAATACTTGTTTCATTTATATTAAAGCAGAATGTGCATCTGCCATTACAGTTCCTATATATACACACTTGTATAAGCTAGCCCTGGACAGAGGTCACATTCTTTCAGGGATGTTTTAAGGAAGGAGGGGACCCATGTACAGATGCCTGTGGGTCCGGTGCCTCCGGAAAAAGCTGCACTGGCTGTCTGCTGCATATTTATATACACTTCTTTTGAAATATGGTGCCGACACTATATATCTGGTGATCACTTCAGGAATAGGATCATGGCTGTATGACGTTACTAACCACAAGGAGATGGCTGTGAGGTGGTGTAGTTGAAGTTGAAGTAGCAGGAGATCCTACAGATTCTCTCCCAGTTAAATCCATGTTACTACAGGTCACTGTTCAATGTTCATATATGCTTGGGAAGGTTGGGTAGGCGTTCCCGGCAGCTGGGATCCCGGCGGTCAGCAATGAAGCCGAGCAACGTAGCCCCTTGCGGGGCGGTGGTGATCTGCGCTCACCACAGGTTCTATTCCTACTCTATGGGCGCCGTGGACACCCATGAGTGGGAGTAGTCCCTTGTAGTTGGCATGCCGACTGTCGGTATTTGCAGGGGTCAGGATGTAGGTGGCGGTATTGTGACCGCTGGTCTCCTGACCGCCGGTCACATAACTACATCCTGCTTGGGATCATGGTATAATAACTACAGTGCAAAATTATTATACTAAGTAAGCAAAATAACTCATTCAAAATAATGTAATGGGAAATATAAATTAATATGTTAAGTGTGCTTGTTTACTATTTGCAGCAAATAAATATACTGTGCATTAATAGGTTCAGTGATTTATTATAACATTTTTGTTTCTAAGTGGTTCAAGAAAAGTCTCTTTTTTACTTAATTATTATATATGGGTGGCTCAGTTTTAGACAGTCTTTTCTATCCCACTTTCAAACACTGAGCAGTTGAGCAGTTGCATGGAGCAACTATGCAATACAGCTTCTCTTGTTTTGTGTGCCGGAAGTACAGCAGGTCTCGCCAGTTTAATTATGAGTACAATTATTATGTATTGAATAAGAGGTAAAAAAACCATTAAGAATTATCTTAAGAGGGCATCATTATTTAATGACTATATTAAGGGTCCAAATTAATGTTTAATTATTTTGACAAACAACAATAATATTTATTAAATTGGAAATATTAATTATTTGGAGCCATAAAATGTATTTATGACAGTGGAAACTATTTTTTGAGCCAATAAAAAGGATACCAACATCATAATAAAATAAATGTTTCAATTGTCAGTTGTGAATCATTTTGGCCCCCATTTGCAAACAATTAAAATGTCTAATTTAATATATTAACAAATATCATTATTCCTAATAAACGTATTGAGCCTCCTCATCTGCCGTTTGGCCAGATGATAAATTATGCTGTTTGGCCTATCTCACCTATCAGAACCACCACATTTCAGCAGTTTGTAAAACTGCTGATTGATAAATTTGATGGTTTCTATTCTTAAGTTTAACAGGTGAAAAAATAGGATGGTGATGTGTGAGGTTTTGAAAAATTGTGGTGTATCCGTATACCACTGTTACACCAAGAACCCAGGTTCGACCCTAATTTCCAGGCACAGTTCCAACCTGGGTCAGACCAGAGTCAGACCCTGTTTACACTGCACATTGGACCCGGATTATTCCAGGGTCAGACTCATTTATACCCCTTTCACAACGCACAAATAACACGGTATCGGTCAGTGTGTGGTGTGAAAGGGACATGGTCGAAATCCTGGGTTGCCTGACATGGTAATTCAACCCGGGAATAAAGCAGTGTTATTCCCGGGATGAATACCAGGTCAGTGGCAGCATAAACGGGTTCCCAGGTTGATACAACCCGGGACCCGTTCACTAGATAGGGAGAGGTGGCATGGAGATGCCGGCTCCACCCTCCCGCTGCTATGGCAACCGGCCCGGCATAGTGCCTGGATGGTTAGAATCCTGTTAGGGTCCAATGCCGGATCCCACCCAGGAAGGACCAGTTTCCAATTCCTGGGTGGGATCCGGCATTGGCAGTGTGAAAGGGGTATTACACTGAACCCGGGTCTGCCCTACATGTCACTCACACACCCTCCCTTAAGGCGGACCTCTGCATACAAAGCCAATCAGCAGCTTTTAAGCATAACCCGGGTCTGATAACCTGGGTCGAGCTGTTTACACTGCATCATTACCTGGGTCCAACCCTGGTAGCTACCAGGGTCCAGTTCCCTGGTCACTCGACCTGGGTTATTTTTCAAGGACCCTTTTACACCACTCGGTAACCTGGGTAGACCCGGCAATAACCCAGGTCAAAAACTTGGTGTAATAGGGGTATAAGTGAAATTAAAAAGCAGTTTCAAAATCGCCCGAAGAGAACAAAGAATTGCGTTCCCTTCCTCTGGTTTACCTCTACATTTTGCTAAGTTAACAGAAGGCTGATAATACACTCACTGTGCAATATCCATCCCGTACATGGAATTACAAGCAATAAAATAATTAACTGAAGCAGAATTTTTTTTTTCTCAAAAGGAACACCAAACAAATTAAATTGAAGGAGTGTGTGGGGGGGGGGGGGGGGGCAGACCATTAACTATTTCCACCTATGTATATTGTGAGCTCTAGCACTTAAGGTTTATCTGTGTTATTGATTAACTATTTCCACCTATGTATATTGTGAGCTCTAGCACTTAAGGTTTATCTGTGTTATTGATTAGGAAGAGCAGCTGACCAGGGTGTAGTATGGTATGCCGGCGGCCGGGCTCCCAGCGACCAGCATACCGGCGCCGGGAGCCCAACCGCCGGCATACCGACAGCGTGGCGAGCGCAAATGAGCTTCTTGCGGGCTCGCTGCGCTCGCCACGCTGCGGGCACGCTATTTTATTCTCCCTCCAGGGGGGTCGTGGACCCCCACAAGGAAGAAAAAGTGTTGGTATGTCGGCTGTCGGGATTCCGGCGCTGGTATACTGTGCGCCGGGATCCCGACAGTCGGCATACTGAAGACCACCCACTGACCATTGTCTAACAGCATAATGGCACAGCAATACAAATAGAAGGGACTTAAGCATCAATTAGAAAAAGCTGTTTAATTAGTTCTCATATTATCTTCATACTTATATATAAATACACAGAAAATTTTAATTAGTAATGCTGCTCAAATGTGCAATACTACACTAAAACTATAGCAACCAGAAATTAGCATTTAGCTGTCTGGTATAAATGAAATAAGAGGAAGGTTACTGTTGATTTGCACCTTCAGAGTCTATTCACAAGGTTCTAGTACACTACAATACGAAGTACTGAGGTCACAAATACAGATATAACAGAATCCTCGTACTTACTGTGCCTCATTCTGGTGGCAGAAGCTGACACAGTTCCTGTCCTTTATGTCAGCACACCGACACCGTGCAGTTGCTCTTCGCCGACGCCTTCTTGGGCTCCCTAGTCCATAAGGCAGGGTTTGACTGTAAATAAAGATTGGTCAAATAAAAAATGCTTTAGAATATGAAAGACTTCCACTCATGTAAAGCAGATTTATCAGGAAAACACCATGTGGCTTAAAAGTAAATCCTCTCACAAGTCAGGCTAAAAAGTTGGATAATTTAATGGAGAAGACTGTATACAGTATGTGACTTAACAATGCAAACTAACGAGCCCTTGGCCAATAAAACTCTTGTTCCTCTCAGCTAATGTAATTATCATTAACCAATCAATTCAGCCTCTCATTTGATAAGAGTATTTTAATTTAAAACTGATCCTATCTTCCCATGATATATCTTGTACATTGTTTTATTTTCCCCATGACACATCCATATTATTTCTACTACAGTAGATCATTTATCATCAACAAAATTACCATTAGTTATCATTTTTGGGCTTTGAATAAGAAAAATACTATATTTATAATGGCTGACATATTTTGCAAGTTATGAGCTGTAGACATACTGTATATAGTGCAGGTAACCCTATAAGAAGAAAGGACTATTTCAGGGATTCTCTCTTTATAAAAAGAAAAGAATACCTAGATAACCAAGGTTTTTCTACCAGGCTTCTTTTCTTTATTTGTCATGCTTTAGGACCCATGTGAATATAGCCTTATTGTCCCATTGAACCAGGGTATAACGTCTACACTATCCTCATTGTCTACAGTAGTCAGCCATACTCACCTTCCTGTATTTATCCAAATAATATCCAGATGACAAAAATATATACACTCCTTGTCCATCCAGTTATTGCAGGAACATCTCTTAATCCGTGTGTGACTGTTTGGTGGTATAGTAGATGAGATATCAGGGAAAGACAAGGTGCTGGTAACTAGGTAAAAATAAAGAGATCTGTAGTTATTTCTCCTCCATAAATATGTTTCAATTTCATATAAATAATATTCAATTGTTACTCATAATGGCTTGCTTGGTTAATATAGTTTTATTTATAAAATGCCAGCATAGAACAGAGCACCCCATATTTACAGGATTGTGAGAAAAAGAAATAACATCCAATGACATAAAGTAGAAGGTAAAGATGATCCTCAAAAGAGCTTACAATCTAAAGGTGCCCGCACACTAGAATGACAATGAATCATTAGATACATTTGATGTGCAAAAATAATTCGATATGACACCTACGGGGGAATTTAATAAGGTGTGAGAGAGATTTTGGGAGATTTCTCCTACTTTTTTAAAAGTGGCAATCATTTACATGGCAAAACCAGGTTGATTTTGTTACATAATTCCCCCCCCCCCCCCCACCCCCCACCCCCCCACCCTTCATATCTTCCCTGCAGGATGGAAGATCAGAAGAAAACGAGCAGCGGATCAGATCGTTCAGGAACACTGGACAATATGTACTTTTCTGAACAATTTATTGTTAAGATGCGTCCAAATCATTCCATGTTCCCTAAAACCGTTGTAGTGTGAGGGTACCTTAAGAGTTGGTGAAAACATGCAATACGTAAACTAGTGGGATAACAGTTGTAGCTGTTGATATGAATAAATGTTTATGGATTAATGCAGTTATCTCACAACATGCGGTTATTTATTAATAATTCATGTAACTGACAGAAATATTCTGACTTTACATATCAAATTGTCTGTTAATACTGCACACTGTAGCTGAGAACATGGGACTACAATTTCCAGCAACATTATACTGGACAGGAGTTCTACGCATGCTATATAACTAAATATTATTATTATTAGCACTGGACTGTGAGGCAAACAGGACATACATACATTGTGGACACAAATGCTGTCATGAGAGGGCTTACATTCTAAATGAGAGAGCTTACATTCTAATTGGAAGAGGGTACAAGAGTGGAAACAATTGGAGCACGTGTGACTGAGAGATTCAGATAGTTGTGATGGTGCAATGGTATGGGTAGCAGTGATGGGCGGACATGTAAGGCAGAGCCTCACCTGTCATACTCCAGAGTTTTGGCTATAAAAATTATTATAATAATCCAAATAACATATTTATCACTGGAGCCATAGGGTCATACACTGGTTATTCTGTGCAATGTGCACTGGATCCATAGGGTAACACAGATCATACTGCTGCACGCTTGCATAATGCCCACCACCGGGTGGTTTATATAAGAGGACGAGAGCTGATCACTTTGATATGAGATTTGAGATGTACAGTATAAAGGGGTGGTGTACTTGATAGCTTTGCCAGAATAAATACTGCATATAATCTATGGCAAATATAATGACACATCGGAGGCACAGCCACTTGCTTTGCGGAGAGGTGCATTTGTTCTGAATGGCCGGAGACCTCACACCAATGTAACCAGACACAGAGCTTCAGACAAGCCTGTGAACAGGTTTATACTACAAAACTCCCAAAAAATCTGCTTCTCTTCATTGTGGACTTGTCGAGTCAATAAATGATCTCTTGTAAAGAGAGTGTTTACAACCATCATAAACTACTATACCACATTATTATGTTAAATGAGCTGTGACTGTTTGTATCATTGTGGGTGCTAAGTGCAGGAACAGTTCTAGCTGTCTATACCTAATCCTGATAGCCATGTGAAACTGAAAACCAAGTACAGTGAATCAGGGACAACTGGCAATTAAGTTACAACACCTGATAAGGCTGACATGGCTCCTTATGCGGTGGTATACAGCTGGGGATCCGGGTCGGCAGTAAGTAGGTCGACACTGTCTAGGTCGACCACTATTGGTCGACAGTAAGTAGGTAGCTGATCTTCCTATTTACATAAGTTGCAAAACCAAACAGTTCTTCAACTTGTGCAGAAGAGATTACACTCAAGTATATAATAAACGTTAGCGCTAGCAGCATATTACATATTAGCAAACAGGTATTGTAAGGGCCTTTGTCCCTTGCTGTTGATCTGCATTTCCCCAGCCAGCGCCTGGCAGGGCTGTTCATCTGCCAGACCAGTGTATGCTTTGCATTCCAGAGACCTGACACATAATGGATTTAAAAATAAGGTTACCTAACACCTGAAGTGCACCACTCCACAGACATGACATCATAATCTTTCATACAGGTATTAGCTGGGTCACTGAGCTGCACCGGTGCGCGGCAGAGCTGGGAGTCATTGTGTAACAATGTTCTCAGGTAGACTAATGAGTAATTAAAAAAAAGCTAAAAAGTGGAATATTGTCCCTTACAGCAGCTTATCACTGTATCATCGGAAACTGGTTATAGCTCGCAGTAGATAATCTCAGGTAAACAACTTGCTGATAATCTTCCAGCACAGACACGACAGCAAGTCTTATGTAAGGGATTCCTGAGAAATACCCCATATATGTGCAGCACAGCATGCTAATATGTGAGTGACATGCAAGTGAGTGTGAGCTCTTCTACAGGGAGTCACAGGTAGGGAGCACTGCGTCTGATTCTCTGCTGTGCAACAATTATACCCAGTGCAACCGATGGGAGCCGCGATCTGACCTCAGAAACCCTACCAGTGATGGGGAACCTTTGGCACTCCAGCTGTTGTTGAACTACACATCCCAGCATGCCCTGCTACAGTTTTAACATGGACAAATAGCAAAACTGTAGCAGGACATGCTGTTATGTGTAGTTCAACAACAGTGCCAAAGGTTCCCCATCACTGCCAGTGACTGTACCTACAGTAGCTGTCTGCGGTACTCTTTCTTCCAGCTCTGCAACTTTTATTTGGCAGCAGTGTCATGAGATTATATATGATTGGTAATGACAATATAATGGTGACTGACAGCATGCTAGAACAGCAGAACAAAATTACAGCCCACACACAAAGCGATCAGAAAAGATGGGTCTTCCACAAGAACTGACAATCGGAAACTAGTATATTTAAGTATATTTCTTTATAGCTAGCAATCATAGTCCTAGATAAGTAACAAAAATACGTCCTAGGACAATGTAGTAGACGGTAATCAGCAATGAGAAGAACTACTACAGTATAAAGTACAAATCTCACTGGATAATACTACAAGGCTACCTGTAAAATGCACTTTTTGCGATCAGTAGCGCTTACACTGACCGTAACGCAGTGGGAATGTGGTGTAGTGTGAGATTACAGCCTGGAAGTGACAGGCAGGGACTCACCTGCTGCGGCAAGGTACATGGCAATTATGCCCGCTCTCAGCATCTTGTGTGGTATGCAGCTGGTAAATGCCGTGCACCTGCCCTCATCCCACTGGTTATATATCATCTCCGGCAGTTTCACGCCCCTCCATTGTGGACCAGGTGAGCGGAGAGGGAGCTGCCTGCTGCCAGTGCCTCCCACTGATAGGATATCTCTCGGCATGTGGGGAAATACATTTTATCGATGCTGGGATTATTGCTAAGGGAGGGAATGAGGGGTGGAGTAGAAAAAGAAAGGAATTAACCCTTGCACTGACTTTTAAAAGAAATACAACTTGCAGTAACACATGATCTGTATTTACATTTATGTATTTATGGAAGGTATACATTCATCTTATTTTTATATCATAGGTAATTTTGCTTTGGCAGCAGGATTTCTGCTATATATCTGAATATATGGAGGTACTGTATACTGGATTAGATAGATAGATAGATAGATAGATAGATAGATAGATAGATAGATAGATAGATAGATAGATAGATAGATATGTAAAACATCTTTTGGGCTGCAAATTTAATGTGCTATATACTATTATTATTATTATTATTATTATTATTATTATTATTATCCTTTATTTATATGGCGCCACAAGGGTTCCTCAGTGCCCAATTACAGAGTACATAAACAATTTATCAAACAGTTGATGACAGTATAGGACAAGTACAGGGTAAATAAACATAGTTACATCAGCAGATGACACTGGAATAAGTATCAGGTGGCAGAAGACTGCTGGATTTGGTGCAGTTGAAGATTATTAAAGAAAGGATAAGCACATGAGGGAAGAGGGCCCTGCTCATGAGAGCTTATGTTCTAAGGGAACTATCTTATATAGCTGATAACTGATAAGTGTAAGTGATGTAACTGATTTAACAGCAAACTTGCTTGAATATTAATGTTGGGACCAGTTAAAGTATTTGTAAATATTTGTTTTCTGGGGGGAAGGTACAGTATAAGCGCCTTTACAGAGAACGCCACATTTTTGTTTGCTTCATGCTAATACATTCGGCAGTTGCCTGTTTACTGACATCTCTGTTGTTCTGATGTTCTAATGATCAGACTCATTTCATATTGGGCTAGCACTGCTGACTTCACACTTAGGGACATATTTAATAACGAGTGATATTCTTTTTATTACTCATTTCTAATCTTAAATGGTACCCACTGAAGCCCCGGTGTCCAGGACTTAGTACATATGGAAAATACATGCAAAGAGGGGTATTCAGTAGCAGTTGCTACTGAGATGAGATCACATCTTCCCGCTCAACCACGCAATGCACACGTGCAGGACCCGATCTGCGCATGCATGTGCGGAGACAGTGGCGTAAGTTTGTCCAAAGTTGCCCGGAGGCAAGAAAAATATTGGTGCCCCCCATATATATATATGGTTCCGGTATGAATGGTCGACCATGTTATGGTCGACAGTCATTATGTCGACCACTATTGGTCGACATTGACATGGTCGACATGGACACATGGTTGACACATGAAAATGGTCGACACATGAAAGGTCGACATATGAAAAGGTCGACATGAGTTTTTTAACTTTTTTTGGTGCCGTTTTTTGCGTAAAGTGACTGGGAACCCCAATTAGTGCACCGCATCCCCTCGCATGGTGCCTTCGCTCCGCTACCGCTTCGCTCGGCACAGATTACCGTTCCAATCGTAGTCCACGTGGATCGGAAAGTATGGAAAAGTTCCCCAAAAGAAAAAAAAGTTTAAAAACTCATGTCGACCTTTTCATGTGTCGACCTTTCACGTGTCGACCATTTTCATGTGTCGACCATGTCAATGTCGACCAATAGTGGTCGACCTAATGACTGTTTACCATAACATGGTCGACCATCTGAACGGATACCATATATATATATATATATATATATATATATATATATATATACATACACATATTTGCTCCTGCATAGCAAGCCTGCAGATTCTAACTATGGGGGTCATTCCGAGATGTTCGCTCGTTATTTTTTTTCTCGCAACGGAGCGATTAGTCGCTAATGCGCATGCGCAATGTCCGCAGTGCGACTGCGCCAAGTAAATTTGCTATGCAGTTAGGAATTTACTCACGGCATTACGAGGTTTTTTCTTCGTTCTGGTGATCGTAGTGTGATTGACAGGAAGTGGTGTTTCTGGGCGGAAACTGGCCATTTTATGGGAGTGTGTGAAAAAACGCTACCGTTTCTGGGAAAAACGCGGGAGTGGCTGGAGAAACGGAGGAGTGTCTGAGCGAACGCTGGGTGTGTTTGTGACGTCAAACCAGGAACGAAACTGACTGAACTGATCGCAGATGCCGAGTAAGTCTGGAGCTACTCAGAAACTGCTAAGAAGTGTCTATTCGCAATTCTGCTAATCTTTCGTTCGCAATTTTGATAAGCTAAGATTCACTCCCAGTAGGCGGCGGCTTAGTGTGTGCAAAGCTGCTAAAAGCAGCTTGCGAGCGAACAACTCGGAATGACCCCCTATATGAAGCTACTACAAAATCGTTGCAACTAGGCAGATCTATGTAGGGGTCCAGCCACACACTACATAGATCTGCTCAGTCACTCACAATGCTGATTATTTCTCTGACAATTAATTTGCAAGTGTCATATCCAGGATTAGAACCTACAACCTATTACACTGGAAACATGCACCTTACTGATGGAGATATCTGCTCTTGCATAGGAAGTATGAGAATTCTAACTACAGTATATGAAGTTATTTGTAATTGTCTGAGAAATAACTTCATACAGTTAGAATTCTCATGCTTCCTTTATACCAAATAGCTTCATCAGTAAGGTATCTGCTTCCAGTGTATCTATAATAAAGAGGGTGTGATTTGTTATAGGCCCTACACACTTGGCGATATTCTGAAAGATATGAACGATCTCGTTCATAAATGAACGAGAACTCGTTCATATCTTTCAGTGTGGAGACATAAGCGATGAACGATGCGCGTCCCCGCGCTCGTTCATCGCTGGTCTCCCGTCGGCTGTGCATGCAGGCCAATATGGACGATCTCGTCCATATTTGCCTGCACTTCAATGCAGCCGCGTGACGGGGGGAGTGAAGAAACTTCACTCCCCCCGTCACTGCCCCCCCGCCGCCGGGTTGCTCGTCGGCCGTATCGGCCGTCGGGCACCTCGGCGGCGAATCGCCAAGTGAGTAGGGCCCCTTAGGTGTAGTGACTAGTGGGGAAGTCGGCTACGGAAGAGATACCGGCTGCTGTCATTTAACTTAATTGATTAATGTCACTGAACACATGTAACAGGAGGAGAGGTGCCCCCCTTCAAAGCAGGAGCCCGGAGGCAGCTGACTCCGTTGCCTCCCAGAGTTCTGCCTCTGTGCGGAGAGATGCAATCGCATCTCAGTTATATGAACGCCTCTGCCTGATTGACAGTGACCCGGCGTTGTGGGAGAAGTGGCGCGGTGATGGGCGGGTGTGGCAAAAAAAACGGGGGCATGTTTGGGCCAGCCGCGTGACTTCACATGCAGACGCTGAGACCCGGAAAATGGCCGCCCTGCGACTGCCTTCGCAGCCTGACTGCAGAGGCAGGGGGGCATCCACAGATCAGATTGCTGCCGGGTATTTGCATGCTGGCCGGCCTTGCCCTGTGCTATGTAGAACCAAGCATGTGATCACAGCCAGTTGCAGTTTTGCTAAAATAGCCAAACTGTAACTATGGTGGTCATTCCGAGTTGTTTGCTTGCTAGCTGCTTTTAGCAGCATTGCAATCGCTAGGTTGCCGCCCTCTGGGAGTGTATCTTAGCTTAGCAGAAGTGCGACCGAAAGAGTAGCAGAACTGCTACTAAAAATTTTCATGCAGTTTCTGAGTAGTATAGTGCTTGATAATTATGACTCCTAAAATTATCAAATCAGGCGCTCTGATATAAGGCACAAAATATAGCTGTTGGTCACCCAATTTATATAATAGAATTGATATACTGATATCTATATACTTATAGCTGCTCCCACATGAGTATTCTGCGATACTCAAATAGATACAAAGTAATTATGAAACATGCAATATCACAAGAGAGCGCTAGATACTGATCATTACTATATAAACATTTTATTCAATCACATAAAATAAAAGCATAACAAATGCAATGCATATTTTCATAAAAGAATTATTCTCACTGCTGATATTATTTACACGCTGCCATATACTGTATCCCAATTGTATATTGCACAGATGTCCACATCCAAAAGACCAGTGTGGCTGGTTCGCTACAAAGCAAATTATAAAGTCCCAATTTGTTTTAGGGAATGTGAATGGTGTTCACTAGATGGTGAATGTTCAGCTGTATAAACGATGGGCGCTATGCTACTACCTCCCCCGACCGCCAAATAATTTTGTGCTCACCACTTATTCCTTAGAGTCTCATGTGAGGCTGGCTGTCAGCATGCGGAATCCGTTGTGGTTGGTGGGAGCGGCGGTGTTCTATTCAGTTCACCGGGGAGGGAGGGCGCCGTTCGTAGCTACAGAATTCAGGCAGTTTGCCGTGTGCTGGAGTCCGGACTGTGGTGCTATGCTTGTGTAGATCTCAGGGAAAAACAGCAGCGTGAAATGTCCTTAACATGTTTCTCCGTGAAAATCAAACCACGGTTTCATCAGAAACTGCCTGAATTCTGCAACTACGAATGGCGCCCTCCCTCCCCGGTGAACTCAATAGAACACCGCCACTTTTGGATGTGGACATCTGTGCAATATACAATTGGGATACAGTATATGGCAGCGTGTAAATAATATCAGCAGTGAGAATAATTCTTTTATGAAAATATGCATTAAATTTTTTATGCTTTTATTTTATGTGATTGAATAAAATGTTTATATAGTAATGATCAGTATCTAGTAGTGATGTGCACCGGACATTTTTCGGGTTTTGTGTTTTGGTTTTGGATTCGGTTCCGCGGCCGTGTTTTGGATTCGGACGCGTTTTGGCAAAACCTCACCGAAAATTTTTTGTCGGATTCGGGTGTGTTTTGGAGTCGGTTGTTTTTTACAAAAAACCCTAAAAAACAGCTTAAATCATAGAATTTGGGGGTCATTTTGATCCCATAGTTTTATTAACCTCAATAACCATAATTTCCACTCATTTCCAGTCTATTCTGAACAACTCACACCTCACAATATTATTTTTAGTCCTAAAATTTGCACCGAGGTCGCTGGATGGCTAAGCTAAGCGACACAAGTGGCCGACACAAACACCTGGCCCATCTAGGAGTGGCACTGCAGTGTCAGGCAGGATGGCACTTCAAAAAAATTGTCCCCAAACAGCACATGATGCAAAGAAAAAAAGAGGCGCACCAAGGTCGCTGTGTGACTAAGCTAAGCGACACAAGTGGCCGACACAAACACCTGGCCCATCTAGGAGTGGCACTGAAGTGTCAGGCAGGATGGCACTTCAAAAAAATTGTCCCCAAACAACACATGATGCAAAGAAAAAAAGAGGTGCACCAAGGTCGCTGTGTAACTAAGCTAAGCGACACAAGTGGCCGACACAAACACCTGGCCCATCACACGTAAGGCTCCAGTGTGGAGCGATCATTTCTGCACAATAACATTTCCTTATAACGAGTGGCAGCTTATAGAGGAAATTCAATACACAGCAAGGGTGCAAATCACAGTTGGCAATTTGTTTTTTATTTCAACATATGGACTGAGTTTTTTACATTTTTTGATAAAAATTTTTTATTCTCTGTGCACAGAGTTTACCTAGATCCACCTCCTTTAGATATGCAAAGATATTGTTAGTGATTTTATTGACCGGTCTAATAGTTTATTTGAGAGTATATATATATATATAGATACATATGTCTATTTTTCACTAAATAATAAAAAATATAGATTATATGAAATTATTAATTTGTTTTTATTTTGAACATTTGAGCCATACCATATTATTTATAGCGCAAGAGGGGATTTGTTTAGTGACAAAGTGTAGCCTGCCTAGGAACGAGTTGGCGTTTGCGAGATGCTGCTACTGGTGCCGCCGCTGCTGTTCTTGCTGCGGGAGGCAATACATCTACCCAGTGGGCTGTCACAGTCATATAGTCCTGATTCTGCCCTGCTGCACTTGTCCACATGTCCGTGGTTAAGTGGACATTGGGTACAACTGCATTTTTTAGGACACTGGTGACTCTTTTTCTGAGGTCTGTGTACATTTTCGGTATCGCCTGCCTAGAGAAATGGAACCTAGATGGTATTTGGTACCGGGGACACAGTACCTCAATCAAGTCTCTAGTTGCCTCTGAATTAACGGTGGATACCGGAACCACGTTTCTAACCGCCCAGGCTGCCAAGGCCTGAGTTATCTGCTTTGCAGCAGGATGACTGCTGTGATATTTCATCTTCCTCGCAAAGGACTGTTGGACAGTCAATTGCTTACTGGAAGTAGTACAAGTGGTCTTCCGACTTCCTCTCTGGGATGACGATCGACTCCCAGCAGCTACAACAGCAGCGCCAGCAGCAGTAGGCGTTACACTCAAGGATGCATCGGAGGAATCCCAGGCAGGAGAGGACTCGTCAGACTTGCCAGTGACATGGCCTGCAGGACTATTGGCTTTCCTGGGTAAGGAGGAAATTGACACTGAGGGAGTTGGTGGTGTGGTTTGTAGGAGCTTGGTTACAAGAGGAAGGGATTTAGTGGTCAGTGGACTGCTTCCGCTGTCACCCAAAGTTTTTGAACTTGTCACTGACTTATGGTGAATGCGCTGCAGGTGACGTATAAGGGAGGATGTTCCGAGGTGGTTAACGTCCTTACCCCTACTTATTACAGCTTGACAAAGGCAACACATGGCTTGACACCTGTTGTCCGCATTTGTGTTGAAATAATTCCACACCGAAGAACTGATTTTTTTGGCATTTTGACCAGGCATGTTAATGGCCATATTCGTCCCACGGACAACAGGTGTCTCCCCGGGTGCCTGACTTAAACAAACCACCTCACCATCAGAATCCTCCTTGTCAATTTCCTCCCCAGCGCCAGCAACACCCATATCCTCATCCTGGTGTACTTCAACAGTGACATCTTCAATTTGACTATCAGGAACTGGACTGCAGGTGCTCATTCCAGCACTTGCAGGGGGCGTGCAAATGGTGGAAGGCGCAAGCTCTTCCCGTCCAGTGTTGGGAAGGTCAGGCATCGCAACCGACACAATTGGACTCTCCTTGGGTATTTGTGATTTAGAAGAACGCACAGTTCTTTGCTGTGCTTTTGCCAGCTTAAGTCTTTTCATTTTTCTAGCGAGAGGATGAGTGCTTCCATCCTCATGTGAAGCTGAACCACTAGCCATGAACATAGGCCAGGGCCTCAGCCGTTCCTTGCCACTCCGTGTCGTAAATGGCATATTGGCAAGTATATGCTTCTCCTCAGACGCTTTTAATTTTGATTTTTGGGTCATTTTACTGAACTTTTGTTTTTTGGATTTTACATGCTCTCTACTATGACATTGGGCATTGGCCTTGGCAGACGACGTTGATGGCATTTCATCGTCTCGGCCATGACTAGTGGCAGCAGCTTCAGCACGAGGTGGAAGTGGATCTTGATCTTTCCCTATTTTAACCTCCACATTTTTGTTCTCCATTTTTTAATGTGTGGAATTATATGCCAGTAACTATCAATAGCAATGGCCTACTACTATATATACTGCGCACAACTGAAATGCACCACAGGTATGGATGGATAGTATACTTGACGACACAGAGGTAGGTAGAGCAGTGGCCTTCCGTACCGTACTGCTATATATACTGGTGGTCACTGTCAGCAATCTGCAAAATTAAAATGCACCACAGGTATAGAATGTAGATGGATAGTATACTTAATGACGACACAGAGGTAGGTACAGCAGTGGCCTTCCGTACCGTACTGCTATATATAGTATACTGGTGGTCACTGTGTCAGCAAACTGCAAAACTAAAATGCACCACAGGTATAGAATGTAGATGGATAGTATACTTAATGACGATACAGAGGTAGGTACAGCAGTGGCCTTCCGTACCGTACTGCTATATAGTATACTGGTGGTCACTGTGTCAGCAAACTGCAAAACTAAAATGCACCACAGGTATAGAATGTAGATGATAGTATACTTAATGACGACACAGAGGTAGGTACAGCAGTGGCCTTCCGTACTGCTATATATAGTATACTGGTGGTCACTGTGTCAGCAAACTGCAAAACTAAAATGCACCACAGGTATAGAATGTAGATGGATAGTATACTTAATGACGACACAGAGGTAGGTACAGCAGTGGCCTTCTGTACTGCTATATATAGTATACTGGTGGTCACTGTGTCAGCAAACTGAAAAACTAAAATGCACCACAGGTATAGAATGTAGATGGATAGTATACTTAATGACTACACAGAGGTAGGTACAGCAGTGGCCTTCCGTACCGTACTGCTATATATAGTATACTGGTGGTCACTGTGTCAGCAAACTGCAAAGCTAAAATGCACCACAGGTATAGAATATAGATGGATAGTATACTTAATGACGACACAGAGGTAGGTACAGCAGTGGCCTTCCGTACCGTACTGCCATATATAGTATACTGGTGGTCACTGTGTCAGCAAACTGCAAAACTAAAATGCACCACAGGTATAGAATGTAGATGGATAGTATACTTAATGACGACACAGAGGTAGGTACAGCAGTGGCCTTCCGTACCGTACTGCTATATATAGTATACTGGTGGTCACTGTGTCAGCAAACTGCAAAACTAAAATGCACCACAGGTATAGAATCTAGATGGATAGTATACTTAATGACGACACAGAGGTAGGTACAGCAGTGGCCTACTGTACCGTAATGCTATATATTATATACTGGTGGTCACTGGTCAGCAAAACTCTGCACTGTACTCCTCCTATGTAATATTATACTGGTGGTCCCCAGTCCCCACAATAAAGCAGCACACTGAGCACAGATATGGAGTGTTTTTCAGGCAGACAACGTATACTGGTGGTCACTGTCAGCAAAACTCTGCACTGTACTCCTGCTATATAATACAGCTGCTCCCCAGTCCCTACAATTAAGCAGTGTGAGCACAGATACATGCAGCACACTGAGCACAGATATGGAGCGTGTTTTTCAGGCAGAGAACGGATAACTGGTGGTCACTGAACAGCAAAACTCTGCACTGTACTCCTCCTATATTATACAGCTGCTCCCCAGCCCTCCCCACAATTAAGCAATAGTGCACAATCAAGTTCAACAATAACGGAGAGGACGCCAGCCACGTCCTCTCCCTAACATTTCCAATGGACGAGTGAAAATGGCGGCGACGCGCGGCTGCTTATATAGAATCCGAATCTCGCGAGAATCCGACAGCGGGATGATGACGTTCGGGCGCGCTCGGGTTAACCGAGCCATACGGGAGAATCCGAGTATGGCTCGGACCCATGTAAAAAGGGTGAAGTTCGGGGGAGTTCGGTTTCCGAGAAACCGAACCCGCTCATCACTAGTATCTAGCGCTCTCTTGTGATATTGCATGTTTCACAATTACTTAGTTTCTGAGTAGCTCCAGACCTACTCCTAGATTGCGATCACCTCAGTCCGTTTAGTTCCTGGTTTGACGTCACAAACACGTCCTGCGTTCGGCCAGCCACTTCCCCATTTCTCCAGACACTCCCGCGTTTTTCCCTGACACGCCTGCATTTTTTAGCACACTCCCGGAAAATGCTCAGTTACCTCCCAGAAACGCCTCTTTCCTGTCAATCACTCACCGATCAGCCATGCGACTAAAAAGCGTTGCAGGAACACCAGCAAATCTACAAAGTTTTGTGTTAAATAACTTAGCGCATGCACGCTGCGTACCATGCGCATGCGCATTTTCCACCTAATCGCTGCGTTGCGAAAAACGGCAACGAGCGAACAACTCGGAATGACCACCTATAGCTGAATGAGAGCCAAAGTCCGAAAAAGGGGTTTGGGCTGCATTTTCCCTTTAGAACATCCCGCCCCTAATCTGACAAGCTGAAACCCATTATACACTGTGAGGTATTTCACAGTGTATAGCCACAGGGTGGTCTTCAGGTTGCCGGCGGCCGGCCTCCCGGTGACCACCATACCGGCGCCAGAATCCCGACCGCTGGCATACTATACCTACATCTTTTCTCCCTCTTGGGGGTCCACGACCCCTCTGGAGGGAGAATAGATAGCGTGGCGCGCTTAGCGCGCCACCGTACCCGCAGCATGGTGAGCACAGCAAGCCCGCAGGGGGCTCATTTGCACCAGCTGTCGATATGCCAGTGGTCGGGATTCCGGTGCCGGTATGCTGGTCGCTGGGACCCCGACCGCCGGCAAACCATACTACATCCATAGCCACATACAGTATCTGTATTCGTCCTCCGGGGAGGAAACATTTCCCTGTTCCTCTCCTCTGAAAGAACAGACGAAATGTCAGGCGGTCGGCACGGGGCAACACATACATTGCCAGATGCGTCTAACCAATTATCATATACTCTACTGCAGTGGTTCTCAAACGCGGTCCTCATTACCCCACACAGTGCATGTTTTGCAGGTCTCCTCACAGAATCACAAGTGAAATAATTAGCTCCACCTGTGGACCTTTTAAAATGTGTCAGTGAGTAATTAATACACCTGTGCACCTGCTGGGTTACCTGCAAAACATGCACTGTGTGGGTTCCTTCCTGAGGACTGAGTTTGAGAACCTGTGCTGTACTGTATATCATACAAATCGATAATTACTGATCGGTCACGGCAATACACTGTTCAATTATTGGCCCAATCAGATGATCATCGGCTGACTGTGCCGATATTGTGTATGTCCAGCATAACCTCTATTCTGAATAATGAGCTGATCAATTTACTGTAATTTTATTATCAGGTATTGCCACCATTTTGGAGCCACAACCAGAAATATCATGCCTGCTGACTGCAAACATTGCATACATATTGCAGAGTGTGTTGCCAGCTGAGACCTGGTGACTTGGACTAGAGGAAGTCTATATGGTAGCGCAATGTTAAGTAATAGTTTCCTGTAGTGATTTATTTTTATTATTGCTAGGGGACATGATCTATGGAGTCTTACTTTTACTATTAGGTACTTTGCTGCTGAGGTTATTATCACGACAGTGTAGATCTATATTTGGCACTTTTTAGATTTGTAATATTCTGAACATTAAGGTTTGGAAATTTTATGTACAATATTATTAACATTTATTTATATTGCGCCAGCTTAATCTATTGGTCTTTACAATAGTGAATAGCTCAGTGAAAAAGAGACATATGCCACAAGTAGCATGGGCCCCTATTCAACTAGATATGTCCTTAAATCTAATACCAGGGATTTGTATTATGCTGCTGGTGAGAAATAGGCACATGCCACTATGTTGGATGTTAGTGGAGTAGACGCTAGATGGCAGAAGTTACTTGATAGCAATAAAAAAGATTGAGCCCCTCAATTGGTTGAATACCCACACAAACAAAAATAAACCTATTTCTGTAGGAGACATGAATAGGGAGATCAAGACTTTGAAAGAGCCTCTGCCCATCCTTAGGTTATTTATCTTCTGCAGTGTAATGGTTATATTATTTGTGATCACAAGTGAGTGTGGTACATGTGGGTACCACTTTTTAAAAGGGATGATTTTTCCATCCCTGGACTCCAGAGCCCAATTGAGCATCTGGTACTTCTGGCAAAAGCCAAATTCACTGATGGCCTGATAGCCCAGTCCAGCCTCAAAGCCTGGCCGAACAGCTCTGGCATACAGAGAGATGGGGACGGGCCACAAGGCCAGGCACCTGTGACTCTCTTTCCCTAGTCCCATTGATGCTGTGGGTGGTGCCATTGTGTGCCCATGTGATAATGCAAGTGGTTCCTCTGATATTTGGTATCAAATATTGAAGTAGGAGAGCCCATAGGTAACAGCGACCACAATATGGTCACATTCAATATCAGTTTTCATAAGCCGACCTATACTGGCTCAACTAGGACTCTAAACTTTAGCAAAGCCAACTTTGACATGATGAAGGAAGCATTAAGGGACATTGAATGGGAAATTCTGTTTCAAGGAAAAAATACTACAGAGAAATGGGATGTATTAAAATCACTGCTAATTAATAATACTCGTAAATTTAGTCCCACCAGCAGCAAAAAGAGGAATAAATCCCAAACCAATGTGGTTTAACAAAAATATAAAGGAATTAATGGACAAAAAAAGACGAGCATTTAAAAAATACAAATCTGAGGGGGATGCGGAGTCATTCCATCACTATAAGGACTGTAACAAAATATGCAAAAAAGGAATAAGAGTGGCTAAAGTAGAAACTGAAAAATTAGTAGCAAAGGAAAGCAAAGCGAATCCCCAAAAATGTTTTAAGTACATCAACAGCAAGAGACTAAAGAAGGAGAGTATAGGCCCTTTAAAGGACAAGAGAGGAGTCTTAATAAAAAATGATAATGACATAGCAAACAAACTAAACAAGATTTTTTCAACAGTATTTACCAGAGGGGACCAAATGCTGGGTCTAACACAAAATCTCAACAAAGATAATGTCCCACTGCTAAATGCTTATTTATGTGAGGAGATAGTCTGTGACTGATTAAAAAAGTTAAAGATTAATAAGTTACCTGGTCCAGATGGAATTCACCTGAGAGTTCTTATGGAGTTGCACGCTGAACTAGCAAGACCTCTATTTTTGATCTTCATGGATTCGGTTAAATCGGGTATGGTTCCCAAAGACGCGTATAGCGGAGGTAGTGCCGATATTCAAAAAGGGGAGAAAAGCTGAACCAGGTAATTATAGACCAGTTAGTCTTACATCTTTAGTGGGGAAAGTATTGAAAGGTATTCTAAGGGACAGTATTCAAAAGTTCCTTGAAGCAAATAAGGTAATTAAAAGGAACCAACATGGATTTGTGAAGGACAGATCATGTCAAACCAACTTACTTGGCTTTTATGAAACAGTAAGTGCGAACCTTGATCAGGGTAAGGAGGTGGATGTAATCTTTTTAGACTTTGCCAAAGCTTTCGACACTGTACCACACATGCATCTTATCTATAAGCTACAAGAAATAGGGCTAGGGAGCACAATATGCACTTGGGTCAGTAATTGGTTAGATAATAGGGAGCAGCGCGTTGTGGTCAATGGATCATTTTCAAATTGGACTAAAGTACTAAGTGGTGTGCCACAAGGGTCTGTACTTTTACCACTTTTGTTCAACATTTTCATCAACGACCTAACAGTAGGTCTAGAGAGCATGGTGTAAATTTTTGTAGACGATACCAAATTGTGTTAGGTTATAAATACGGAGGGTGATGCTGAGTCTCTTCAGAACGACTTAACTAAACTGGAAGCATGGGCAGCAAAATGGAGAATGAGATTCAAAACAGACAAGTGTAAGGTAATGCACTGTGGGGGCAAGACCAAAAATTACACCTACATACTAAATGGAGTAATACTAGGGGATTCTGTACTGGAAAAAAGACTTAGGGGTTCACATATATAACAAATTAAGCAGCAGTACCCAAAGTAGGAGTGCAGCAAAGAAGGCTAATAAGATATTAGCATGCATAAAATGGGGAATTGATGCAAGGGACGAGAGTATTATACTCCCATTATATAAATCACTAGTGAGGCCACATCTTGAATACTGTGTGCAATTTTAGGCACCATATTACAAAAAGGATATCCTGGAGCTAGAAAAGGTTCGGAGGCGGGCGACCAAACTAATCAAGGGCATGGAGACGCTGGAATACGAGGAAAGGCTTGCAAGACTAGGCATGTTTACATTGGAAAAGAGGAGACTAAGAGGGAACATAATCAACATCTACAAATATATAAGGGGTCAATACACAGAGCTCGGGAGGGACCTGTTTTCTATAAGATCAGCACAGAGGACACGTGGTCACTTGCTTAGGTTAGAGGAGAGGAGATTCTGCACATTGAGGCCCAAAGGTTTTTTCACAGTAAGGACAATACGTGTTTGGAATTCCCTGCCTCAGAGAGTAGTAACTGCGGACTCAGTCAACACCTTTAAGAATGGGTTAGATAAATTCCTATTGGATTAAGATATTCAGGGTTATGGTGCGTAGGCACGCATTATAGTTAATATAACTAGAACTAACATAAAAATAACTAGTCCTATAATAAGACTGCATAGGAGACCACAAATAGGTTGAACTCGATGGACAATTGTCTTTTCAACCTTAGTTACTATGTTACTATGTTACTATGTTAAAAACACTGTTAAGTCATCAGTAAGTATTATATTTCTACCTGAAAGTCTTTGCACTGTTTAGGTTGAGAGGTGAGAGGGGTTCACCGTCATGGGGTAAGTCTGCAGGACGAGTCCAACTTGCTCTTAATAGTTAAAGGGTTAAGATTAAAATCAAATACCATGTGCAGTAAAAACTGTTTGCATCTGCATACCATTCTTGCTCCTCCTTTTATAGCATCAACTAATCCTATCACTAGAAATGTGAATTGATTTGCCCGAACCTGAAATTCATACAAATGTCATAAATTCTCATGTTTGAAATGTATTCTAAATGTATCAGGTTTTATTTGGATGGGATTTGGCAAATTAAATGGTAAATTAACTTGTAGAATTTGGAATTTCATGCTACAGTTAACAGAACGGAAGGGAAGCTAATATCCAAAAAAGTTACTGTTACATAACCGGAACCTTACAAAGGCACAATGCTTTGTAAGCTAGATGGAAGAGCTCTGTATGACCATCTACAGTGACTGGGTTTCCATGCTCAGCTGTTTGACCAGTGTCACATCAACAGTAAATAGTAGGAAATAAACAAATAAATATTCTTAGTCAAAATAGTAAATCACGCAGATGGTGTAATATACTGTATTATACACAAAGAAGCAATTCTAGGCGCGGGCAAGCCGGGTCTGCACCCGTAGCGCTTTGGCCTGAGGGCGCGGCCGCAGTCACCTCGGAGGCGCCCGCCAACCACCCGCACCCCGGCTGCAGCAGGCGCTAAAGGAAACTTTCGCCCTGTGCGCCACAAGGTCTAGAGCCGGCCCTGTGTACACAAAACTTGTCTGTAGTAAATACATTTTCTCTAACGTCCTAGAGGATGCTGGGGACTCCGTAAGGACCATGGGATAGATGGGCTCCGCAGGAGACATGGGCACTTTAAGAAAGACTTTAGGTCTGGGTGTGCACTGGCTCCTCCCTCTATGCCCCTCCTCTAGACCTCAGTTTGATACTGTGCCCAGAGGAGATGGGTGCACTTCAGGGAGCTCTCCTGAGCTTCCTGACAGAAAGTATATTTGTTAGGTTTTTTATTTTCAGGGAGCCTGCTGGCAACAGACTCCCTGCATCGAGGGACTGAGGGGAGAGAAGCAGACCTACTTCTGTGAGTTTCAAGGCACTGCTTCTTAGGCTACTGGACACCATTAGCTCCAGAGGGATTGGTACGCAGGTCTCACCCTCGCCGTCCGTCCCAGAGCCGCGCCGCCGTCCCCCTCGCAGAGCCGGAAGATAGAAGCCGGGTGAGTATGAGAAGAAAAGAAGACTTCAGAGGCGGCAGAAGACTTCATGATCTTCACTGAGGTAACGCACAGTGCTGCACACATGGCAGTCACTGTAAGGGTGCAGGGCGCAGGGGGGGCGCCCTGGGCAGCATATAGACCTCTTTTGGCAAAAATAAGTATATGTACAGCTGGGCACTGTACATATATAAGAGCCCCCGCCAAATTTTTAGATTTTCAGCGGGACAGAAGCCCGCCGCCGAGGGGGCGGGGCTTCTCCCTCAGCACTCACAGCGCCATTTTTTCTCCACAGCACCGCTGAGAGGAAGCTCCCCGGACTCTCCCCTGCTTATACCACGGTAGACAGAGGGTTTTAAAGAGGAGGGGGGGACACAAAATTGGCGCATATTGTATATGTAAACAGCGCTATCTGGGTAAACATAATATTACTGTGTTTTTGTCCTGGGTCATACAGCGCTGGGGTGTGTGCTGGCATACTCTCTCTCTGTCTCTCCAAAGGGCCTGGTGGGGAAACTGTCTTCAGATAAGAGGTTCCCTGTGTGTGTGGTGTGTCGGTACGCGTGTGTCGACATGTCTGAGGTAGAAGGCTCACCTAGAGAGGAGGGGGAGCGTATGAATGTGAGGTCTCCGTCGGCGGTGCCGACACCTGACTGGGTGGATATGTGGAATGTTTTAAGTGCTAGTGTGAACTTATTGCACAAGAGATTAGACAAAGCTGAGGCTAAGGAACAGTCAGGGAGTGAACCCATGTCTGTCCCTATGTCGCCGGGACCTTCAGGGTCTCAGAAGCGCCCACTATCCCAAATAGCAGACACTGATACAGACACGGATTCGGACTCCAGTGTCGACTACGATGATGTATAGTTACAGCCGAAAGTGGCTAAATGTATTCGATATATGATTATTGCAATAAAAGAAGTGTTGCATATCACAGAGGAGCCCCCTGTCCCTGACACGAGGGTACACATGTATAAGGGAAAAAAGCCCGAGGTAACCTTTCCCTCCTCACATGAGTTGAACGAATTATGTGAAAAAGCTTGGGAATCTCCAGACAAAAAACTGCAGATTCCCAAAAGGATTCTTATGGCGTATCCTTTCCTGCCAACGGACAGGGTACGGTGGGAATCATCCCCTAAGGTGGACAAAGCGTTGACACGCTTGTCAAAAAAGATAGCGCTGCCATCACAAGATACGGCTACCCTCAAGGATCCTGCAGACCGCAAGCAGGAGATTACCTTGAAATCCATTTACACACATTCTGGTACATTACTCATACCGGCAATTGCGTCGGCCTGGGTTTGTAGCGCGGTTGCAGCATGGACAGATTCCTTATCGGCGGAGATTGAAACCCTAGATAAGGATACCATTTTATTGACCCTAGGCCATATAAAGGATGCTGTCTTATATATGAGGGATGCTCAAAGAGACATTAGTTTACTGGGTTCCAGAATAAACGCTATGTCAATCTCTGCTAGACGAGTCCTCTGGACCCGGCAGTGGACAGGTGATGCCGACTCAAAAAGACATATGGAGGTTTTACCTTACAAGGGGGAGGAATTGTTTGGGGAAGGTCTCTCGGATCTGGTCTCCACAGCTACGGCAGGTAAATCGAATTTTTTGCCTTATGTTCCCTCACAACCTAAGAAAGCGCCACATTATCAAATGCAGTCCTTTTGTTCAAATAAAAGCAAAAGAGTGCGTGGATCGTCCTATCTTGCCAGAGGTAAGGGCAGAGGTAAAAAGCTGCACAGCACAGCTAGTTCCCAGGAACAGAAATCCTCCCCGGCCTCTGCAAAATCCACCGCATGACGGTGGGGCTCCGCTGGGGGAGTCCGCCCCAGTGGGGGCACGTCTTCGACTTTTCAGCCACATCTGGGTTCACTCACAGGTGGATCCCTGGGCAATAGAAATTGTTTCTCAGGGATACAAGCTGGAATTCGAAGAGGTGCCTCCTCGCCGGTTTTTCAAATCGGCTCTACCGACTTCTCCCCTGGAAAGGGAGATAGTGTTAAATGCTATTCACAAATTGTGTCTTCAACAAGTGGTGGTCGAAGTTCCCCTACTTCTGAGAGGGAAGGGATACTACTCCACCCTGTTTGTAGTTCCGAAACCGGACGGTTCGGTCAGACCCATATTGAATTTAAAATCCCTGAACCTATACTTAAAACGGTTCAAGTTCAAAATGGAATCGCTCAGAGCGGTCATCGCCAGCCTGGAAGGGGGGGATTTTATGGTATCCGTGGACATAAAGGATGCATACCTTCATGTTCCCATATATCCACCTAATCAGGCGTACCTGAGATTTGCGGTACAGGATTGTCATTACCAATTTCAGACGTTGCCGTTTGGGCTTTCCACGGCCCCGAGGATTTTCACAAAGGTAATGGCGGAAATGATGGTGCTCCTGTGCAAGAAGGGTGTCACAATTATCCCGTACTTGGACGATCTCCTCATAAAAGCGAGATCACGAGAGAAGTTACTGAATAGTGTGTCACTTTCAGTGAAGGTGTTACAGCAACACGGCTGGATTCTCAATATCCCGAAGTCGCAGCTGGTTTCTACGACTCGTCTGAGCTTCTTGGGCATGGTTCTGGACACAGACCAGAAAAAGGTTTTTCTCCCGATAGAAAAGGCTCAGGAACTCATGATTCTAGTCAAGAACCTATTGAAGCCAAACCAAGTGTCTGTGCATCATTGCACTCAAGTCCTGGGAAAAATGGTGACAACATACGAGGCCATTCCCTTCGGCAGGTTCCATGCAAGGACTTTCCAATGGGACCTATTGGACAAGTGGTCCGGATCACATCTACAAATTCATCAGCAGATCACCCTGTCCCCCAGGGCAAGGGTATCTCTCCTGTGGTAGCTGCAGAGTGCTCACCTTTTGGAAGGACGCAGGTTCGGCATTCAGGATTGGATCCTGGTGACCACGGATGCGAGCCTCAGAGGGTGGGGAGCAGTCACAAGGGGAAGAAACTTCCAAGGACTCTGGACAAGTCAAGAGACTTGTCTTCACATCAACATCCTGGAACTGAGGGCCATATACAACGCCCTATGTCAGGCGGAGAACTTACTTCGCGAACCAACCAGTTCTGATCCAGTCAGACAACATCACCGCAGTGGCTCATGTAAACCGCCAAGGCGGCACAAGGAGCAGGGTGACAATGGCGGAAGTCACCAAGATTCTTCGCTGGGCGGAAAATCATGTAAGCACACTGTCAGCTGTGTTCATTCCGGGAGTGGACAACTGGGAAGCAGACTTCCTCAGCAGACACGACCTGCATCCAGGGGAGTGGGGACTTTGTCAAAGTCGAAAAATATTGCAGAACACACATCACGTACAAACTGCACACACATGCCCACTGCGCGTGCACTTGTTCTGCCATGCGTGCACATATCCGCAATTTACGTATGGTCGCTCCCGCGGTCCTGCGCATCAGCGTGTGGTGTGGGTATTTACGGCAGAGTTTGTGTACGCATGGAGAGCCATCAAAACACATTACATATTTAATCCAAATAGTGCACAATGTACACATAGTCCCCCTGCACCACACCAGAAAATAACAACAGTTTAAATGGTTTCAGAAACGGGGGGATTCACCTTTACAGGATAAGAATGGACAGACTAAGGTTATAAGGTGGTGTTTGGTATCCAGCTGTAGGGTATTTTAAGGGTAACATTCCGGTGTTGGTCTGCAGAAGATCGCATGTTCCTGTGGATAGTTATGTGCAGAAGCAGAATATAGATATAAACTGTATTTACTGTATATTATGTATGCGGCGGGAATCCAGAGGAGACCACCCACAAGAGCAGTTGAGAAAGACATCGCCTACCTTTTCAAATCAACCTATGACCTCTCCTGTACTGTAAAAGTGCATTCCTGTGTCCAATGGACAAAGGGATTACAGTATCCATTGTATTGCTTTTGGAAGAATTGTATAAATAAAGCCCGCTGCAGCCTGGCCACACACAAGACTCACAAAGTTATCTATCAGATGACCGGGGACCGGCCGGGTAGCGCAAGCGATTCCAATCACGTATGTACATTGACTGTAGCCATTATTCTGTTATATTGTCTTGTATTGTAGTGTATAATTTGTATTGTAAACCCCCTTTCAGAAATAATCCACTGTGGTGTCGGAACCCAGCGGTTAATCACAATTGGTGTTGTGTCCTCATTGCCCTGCTAAGGTTTAAAGTGTACTGTTATTGCATTGCATTGCTGTAGAAGGTTTAAAGTGTATCTCTGGGTGTGTACGCGCTGTGAGTACTTTGTACCATCAGCGCGGCGTGTGTACGCAAAGTCCGTACACTGTACGGGACTCTGTACGCTAATAGCGTAAAAGGTGCGTAGAGTGTGAATTAAGTATAGCGGCTGCAGCGGCTAAAGGTTTAAAGTGTATTTAAGGTATGTTTAAGGTATAGCTTTCATTCCTGTAAAGATAATCAGCTTTATCAATTGGGGGCTCTCTGGTTTTCCACATTTTTACTGCTTAACAGGTCACAAGCAGACTTAATCTATCAGCATAAGGGTGGACAGGGATCCTACGTAACCTTTTCTTGGTCGGTGGATGCACTGAAAACCCTACTTAATTGCTGATTAGATGGTGTCTGCTCTGTATGGTTTGTAGGGATGCTGGTAGAACTCGTAAGGTAAGCAGGAAAAAAGCTATTTAAAATTAGAGATGAGCGGGTTCGGTTTCTCTGAATCCGAACCCGCCAGAACTTCATGTTTTTTTTCACGGGTCCGAGCGACTCGGATCTTCCCGCCTTGCTCGGTTAACCCGAGCGCGCCCGAACGTCATCATGACGCTGTCGGATTCTCGCGAGGCTCGGATTCTATCGCGAGACTCGGATTCTATATAAGGAGCCGCGCGTCGCCGCCATTTTCACACGTGCATTGAGATTGATAGGGAGAGGACGTGGCTGGCGTCCTCTCCGTTTAGAATAGATTAGAGAGACACTTGATTTACTAATTTTGGGGAGCATTAGGAGTACTCAGTACAGTGCAGAGTTTTGCTGATAGTGACCAGTGACCACCAGTTTTATTTATAATCCGTTCTCTGCCTGAAAAAAGCGATACACAGCACACAGTGACTCAGTCACATACCATATCTGTGTGCACTGCTCAGGCTCAGGCCAGTGTGCTGCATCATCTATTATCTATATATAATATTATATATATCTGTCTGACTGCTCAGCTCACACAGCTTATAATTGTGGGGGAGACTGGGGAGCACTACTGCAGTGCCAGTTATAGGTTATAGCAGGAGCCAGGAGTACATAATATATTATATAGTGAGTGACCACCAGACACACAGTGCAGTTTATTTAATATATCCGTTCTCTGCCTGAAAAAAGCGATACACACAGTGACTCAGTCAGTCACATACCATATCTGTGTGCACTGCTCAGGCTCAGGCCAGTGTGCTGCATCATCTATATATATTATATATCTGTCTGACTGCTCAGCTCACACAGCTTATAATTGTGGGGGAGACTGGGGAGCACTACTGCAGTGCCAGTTATAGGTTAAAGCAGGAGCCAGGAGTACATAATATTATATTAAAATTAAACAGTGCACACTTTTGCTGCAGGAGTGCCACTGCCAGTGTGACTAGTGACCAGTGACCTGACCACCAGTATATATAATATTAGTAGTATACTATCTCTTTATCAACCAGTCTATATATTAGCAGCAGACACAGTACAGTGCGGTAGTTCACGGCTGTGGCTACCTCTGTGTCGGCACTCGGCAGCCCGTCCATAATTGTATATACCACCTAACCGTGGTTTTTTTTTCTTTCTTTATACATACATACTAGTTACGAGTATACTATCTCTTTATCAACCAGTCTATATTAGCAGCAGACACAGTACAGTGCGGTAGTTCACGGCTGTGGCTACCTCTGTGTCGGCACTCGGCAGCCCGTCCATAATTGTATATACCACCTAACCGTGGTTTTTTTTTCTTTCTTTATACATACATACTAGTTACGAGTATACTATCTCTTTATCAACCAGTCTATATATTAGCAGCAGACACAGTACAGTGCGGTAGTTCACGGCTGTGGCTACCTCTGTGTCGGCACTCGGCAGCCCGTCCATAATTGTATATACCACCTAACCGTGGTTTTTTTTTCTTTCTTTATACATACATACTAGTTACGAGTATACTATCTCTTTATCAACCAGTCTATATTAGCAGCAGACACAGTACAGTGCGGTAGTTCACGGCTGTGGCTACCTCTGTGTCGGCACTCGGCAGCCCGTCCATAATTGTATATACCACCTAACCGTGGTTTTTTTTTCTTTCTTTATACATACATACTAGTTACGAGTATACTATCTCTTTATCAACCAGTCTATATTAGCAGCAGACACAGTACAGTGCGGTAGTTCACGGCTGTGGCTACCTCTGTGTCGGCACTCGGCAGCCCGTCCATAATTGTATATACCACCTAACCGTGGTTTTTTTTTCTTTCTTTATACATACATACTAGTTACGAGTATACTATCTCTTTATCAACCAGTCTATATATTAGCAGCAGACACAGTACAGTGCGGTAGTTCACGGCTGTGGCTACCTCTGTGTCGGCACTCGGCAGCCCGTCCATAATTGTATATACCACCTAACCGTGGTTTTTTTTTCTTTCTTTATACATACATACTAGTTACGAGTATACTATCTCTTTATCAACCAGTCTATATTAGCAGCAGACACAGTACAGTGCGGTAGTTCACGGCTGTGGCTACCTCTGTGTCGGCACTCGGCAGCCCGTCCATAATTGTATATACCACCTAACCGTGGTTTTTTTTTCTTTCTTTATACATACATACTAGTTACGAGTATACTATCTCTTTATCAACCAGTCTATATATTAGCAGCAGACACAGTACAGTGCGGTAGTTCACGGCTGTGGCTACCTCTGTGTCGGCACTCGGCAGCCCGTCCATAATTGTATATACCACCTAACCGTGGTTTTTTTTTCTTTCTTTATACATACATACTAGTTACGAGTATACTATCTCTTTATCAACCAGTCTATATATTAGCAGCAGACACAGTACAGTGCGGTAGTTCACGGCTGTGGCTACCTCTGTGTCGGCACTCGGCAGCCCGTCCATAATTGTATATACCACCTAACCGTGGTTTTTTTTTCTTTCTTTATACATACATACTAGTTACGAGTATACTATCTCTTTATCAACCAGTCTATATTAGCAGCAGACACAGTACAGTGCGGTAGTTCACGGCTGTGGCTACCTCTGTGTCGGCACTCGGCAGCCCGTCCATAATTGTATATACCACCTAACCGTGGTTTTTTTTTCTTTCTTTATACATACATACTAGTTACGAGTATACTATCTCTTTATCAACCAGTCTATATATTAGCAGCAGACACAGTACAGTGCGGTAGTTCACGGCTGTGGCTACCTCTGTGTCGGCACTCGGCAGCCCGTCCATAATTGTATATACCACCTAACCGTGGTTTTTTTTTCTTTCTTTATACATACATACTAGTTACGAGTATACTATCTCTTTATCAACCAGTCTATATATTAGCAGCAGACACAGTACAGTGCGGTAGTTCACGGCTGTGGCTACCTCTGTGTCGGCACTCGGCAGCCCGTCCATAATTGTATACTAGTATCCAATCCATCCATCTCCATTGTTTACCTGAGGTGCCTTTTAGTTGTGCCTATTAAAATATGGAGAACAAAAATGTTGAGGTTCCAAAATTAGGGAAAGATCAAGATCCACTTCCACCTCGTGCTGAAGCTGCTGCCACTAGTCATGGCCGAGACGATGAAATGCCAGCAACGTCGTCTGCCAAGGCCGATGCCCAATGTCATAGTACAGAGCATGTCAAATCCAAAACACCAAATATCAGTAAAAAAAGGACTCCAAAACCTAAAATAAAATTGTCGGAGGAGAAGCGTAAACTTGCCAATATGCCATTTACCACACGGAGTGGCAAGGAACGGCTGAGGCCCTGGCCTATGTTCATGGCTAGTGGTTCAGCTTCACATGAGGATGGAAGCACTCAGCCTCTCGCTAGAAAAATGAAAAGACTCAAGCTGGCAAAAGCAGCACAGCAAAGAACTGTGCATTCTTCGAAATCCCAAATCCACAAGGAGAGTCCAATTGTGTCGGTTGCGATGCCTGACCTTCCCAACACTGGACGTGAAGAGCATGCGCCTTCCACCATTTGCACGCCCCCTGCAAGTGCTGGAAGGAGCACCCGCAGTCCAGTTCCTGATAGTCAGATTGAAGATTTCAGTGTTGAAGTACACCAGGATGAGGATATGGGTGTTGCTGGCGCTGGGGAGGAAATTGACCAGGAGGATTCTGATGGTGAGGTGGTTTGTTTAAGTCAGGCACCCGGGGAGACACCTGTTGTCCGTGGGAGGAATATGGCCGTTGACATGCCAGGTGAAAATACCAAAAAAATCAGCTCTTCGGTGTGGAGGTATTTCACCAGAAATGCGGACAACAGGTGTCAAGCCGTGTGTTCCCTTTGTCAAGCTGTAATAAGTAGGGGCAAGGACGTTAACCACCTCGGAACATCCTCCCTTATACGTCACCTGCAGCGCATTCATAATAAGTCAGTGACAAGTTCAAAAACTTTGGGTGACAGCGGAAGCAGTCCACTGACCAGTAAATCCCTTCCTCTTGTAACCAAGCTCACGCAAACCACCCCACCAACTCCCTCAGTGTCAATTTCCTCCTTCCCCAGGAATGCCAATAGTCCTGCAGGCCATGTCACTGGCAATTCTGACGAGTCCTCTCCTGCCTGGGATTCCTCCGATGCATCCTTGCGTGTAACGCCTACTGCTGCTGGCGCTGCTGTTGTTGCCGCTGGGAGTCGATGGTCATCCCAGAGGGGAAGTCGTAAGCCCACTTGTACTACTTCCAGTAAGCAATTGACTGTTCAACAGTCCTTTGCGAGGAAGATGAAATATCACAGCAGTCATCCTACTGCAAAGCGGATAACTGAGGCCTTGGCATCCTGGGTGGTGAGAAACGTGGTTCCGGTATCCATCATTACTGCAGAGCCAACTAGAGACTTGTTGGAGGTACTGTGTCCCCGGTACCAAATACCATCTAGGTTCCATTTCTCTAGGCAGGCGATACCGAAAATGTACACAGACCTCAGAAAAAGAGTCACCAGTGTCCTAAAAAATGCAGCTGTACCCAATGTCCACTTAACCACGGACATGTGGACAAGTGGAGCAGGGCAGGGTCAGGACTATATGACTGTGACAGCCCACTGGGTAGATGTATGGACTCCCGCCGCAAGAACAGCAGCGGCGGCACCAGTAGCAGCATCTCGCAAACGCCAACTCTTTCCTAGGCAGGCTACGCTTTGTATCACCGGTTTCCAGAATACGCACACAGCTGAAAACCTCTTACGGCAACTGAGGAAGATCATCGCGGAATGGCTTACCCCAATTGGACTCTCCTGTGGATTTGTGGCATCGGACAACGCCAGCAATATTGTGTGTGCATTAAATATGGGCAAATTCCAGCACGTCCCATGTTTTGCACATACCTTGAATTTGGTGGTGCAGAATTTTTTTAAAAACGACAGGGGCGTGCAAGAGATGCTGTCGGTGGCCAGAAGAATTGCGGGACACTTTCGGCGTACAGGCACCACGTACAGAAGACTGGAGCACCACCAAAAACTACTGATCCTGCCCTGCCATCATCTGAAGCAAGAAGTGTTAACGAGGTGGAATTCAACCCTCTATATGCTTCAGAGGTTGGAGGAGCAGCAAAAGGCCATTCAAGCCTATACAATTGAGCACGATATAGTAGGTGGAATGCACCTGTCTCAGGCGCAGTGGAGAATGATTTCAACGTTGTGCAAGGTTCTGATGCCCTTTGAACTTGCCACACGTGAAGTCAGTTCAGACACTGCCAGCCTGAGTCAGGTCATTCCCCTCATCAGGCTTTTGCAGAAGAAGCTGGAGGCATTGAAGAAGGAGCTAAAAGGGAGCGATTCCGCTAGGCATGTGGGACTTGTGGATGCAGCCCTTAATTCGCTTAACAAGGATTCACGGGTGGTCAATCTGTTGAAATCAGAGCACTACATTTTGGCCACCGTGCTCGATCCTAGATTTAAAGCCTACCTTGGATCTCTCTTTCCGGCAGACACAGGTCTGCTGGGGTTGAAAGACCTGCTGGTGACAAAATTGTCAAGTCAAGCGGAACGCGACCTGTCAACATCTCCTCCTTCACATTCTCCCGCAACTGGGGGTGCGAGGAAAAGGCTCAGAATTCCGAGCCCACCCGCTGGCGGTGATGCAGGGCAGTCTGGAGCGACTGCTGATGCTGACATCTGGTCCGGACTGAAGGACCTGACAACGATTACGGACATGTCGTCTACTGTCACTGCATATGATTCTCTCAACATTGATAGAATGGTGGAGGATTATATGAGTGACCGCATCCAAGTAGGCACGTCACACAGTCCGTACTTATACTGGCAGGAAAAAGAGGCAATTTGGAGGCCCTTGCACAAACTGGCTTTATTCTACCTAAGTTGCCCTCCCACAAGTGTGTACTCCGAAAGAGTGTTTAGTGCCGCCGCTCACCTTGTCAGCAATCGGCGTACGAGGTTACATCCAGAAAATGTGGAGAAGATGATGTTCATTAAAATGAATTATAATCAATTCCTCCGCGGAGACATTGACCAGCAGCAATTGCCTCCACAAAGTACACAGGGAGCTGAGATGGTGGATTCCAGTGGGGACGAATTGATAATCTGTGAGGAGGGGGATGTACACGGTGATATATCGGAGGGTGAAGATGAGGTGGACATCTTGCCTCTGTAGAGCCAGTTTGTGCAAGGAGAGATTAATTGCTTCTTTTTTGGGGGGGGTCCAAACCAACCCGTCATATCAGTCACAGTCGTGTGGCAGACCCTGTCACTGAAATGATGGGTTGGTTAAAGTGTGCATGTCCTGTTTTGTTTATACAACATAAGGGTGGGTGGGAGGGCCCAAGGACAATTCCATCTTGCACCTCTTTTTTCTTTTCTTTTTCTTTGCATCATGTGCTGATTGGGGAGGGTTTTTTGGAAGGGACATCCTGCGTGACACTGCAGTGCCACTCCTAGATGGGCCCGGTGTTTGTGTCGGCCACTAGGGTCGCTAATCTTACTCACACAGTCAGCTACCTCATTGCGCCTCTTTTTTTCTTTGCGTCATGTGCTGTTTGGGGAGGGTTTTTTGGAAGGGACATCCTGCGTGACACTGCAGTGCCACTCCTAGATGGGCCCGGTGTTTGTGTCGGCCACTAGGGTCGCTAATCTTACTCACACAGCTACCTCATTGCGCTTCTTTTTTTCTTTGCGTCATGTGCTGTTTGGGGAGGGTTTTTTGGAAGGGACATCCTGCGTGACACTGCAGTGCCACTCCTAGATGGGCCCGGTGTTTGTGTCGGCCACTAGGGTCGCTAATCTTACTCACACAGTCAGCTACCTCATTGCGCCTCTTTTTTTCTTTGCGTCATGTGCTGTTTGGGGAGGGTTTTTTGGAAGGGCCATCCTGCGTGACACTGCAGTGCCACTCCTAGATGGGCCCGGTGTTTGTGTCGGCCACTAGGGTCGCTAATCTTACTCACACAGCTACCTCATTGCGCCTCTTTTTTTCTTTGCGTCATGTGCTGTTTGGGGAGGGTTTTTTGGAAGGGACATCCTGCGTGACACTGCAGTGACACTCCTAGATGGGCCCGGTGTTTGTGTCGGCCACTAGGGTCGCTTATCTTACTCACACAGCGACCTCGGTGCAAATTTTAGGACTAAAAATAATATTGTGAGGTGTGAGGTATTCAGAATAGACTGAAAATGAGTGTAAATTATGGTTTTTGAGGTTAATAATACTTTGGGATCAAAATGACCCCCAAATTCTATGATTTAAGCTGTTTTTTAGTGTTTTTTGAAAAAAACACCCGAATCCAAAACACACCCGAATCCGACAAAAAAAATTCAGTGAGGTTTTGCCAAAACGCGTTCGAACCCAAAACACGGCCGCGGAACCGAACCCAAAACCAAAACACAAAACCCGAAAAATTTCAGGCGCTCATCTCTATTTAAAATCTGTGAATTTATTTTTGGCGCCAAATGCGTACACAACAAAAGCGTACACCCATACTCTGTGCATACTCTCCCACATTGTTGCCATAACATTTAGATTACTAGATTCATAATATAAATATTAAGGAAGGAAGTCTAAAACACAAACGCAGTCTGGCCTAGTTATAAAGGTTTATACAGAAAAGAAACTGTGTGGCGTGTTAAGTGAACGATTATAGTTAATATTGCTAACATTTTTAGAAATTGTGTGAGTTGTTTTATTGCGTCCGCACATTGGTACACGTGGTATGGAACGTGAGGACAGCGTACACAAAACGTGCACGTAGCGCAAGGCCGCACACGTGGCATAAAGGTACGCACGGTTGCGTAATTACGCAAGCTTGCGTAGCGTTGTGTGCGCATAATAAAACCACACGATAGTTCGTTTAGTTTAAAGGTGGGATAGTAGCCACGCTACAATAACACAAGATTGCCCAGTTTCCAAAGTTTAGTATAAAACCCTTATTTACTGTATTGCCCCTGGGAGTAAAGCTGCTTGTCTGAATGATAATTTTCTGTACAGAAAAATAAAGTGTATTTGAGTGAGCGAGTGCAGGAGTGAGTGGATACTGAACCCAAGAACTAGGTGGACTAGGTGGATTGCTAGGTGGTCTAGGTGGACACACTGGGTTAGTAGAGGCCCGGTGGCGTAAGGTTCGCAACCCTGCATTATTAACTAGGTGATCTTGGTGGACTGAGTGGTATCCCATACAACTCTAGGTGGTCTACTAGGTGTACAGCAATCGTAGGGCATATAGATAACTAGTATCTATAGACTGTGCTATTGCATCACATGTCCGTTTGTTCTGCATAGCGCAACGTGATATTATTGTGTCACATTTGCTGTGGAAGAGCATACGCAGACGTGATTGTATAGACAAAGGGGTTTTTCTTTGATAACTTCGGGAAATCTCCCTGGTGGGCTTCACTGGAAAGGGTGAAGGATAGTTATCTAATTTCTCTGTTTTTCACCCTACAAACAATTCCAGTTGAAAGATACCGAAAAGGAAATTTTCACTGCCTCTCTCACGAAAATATTCCAAACAGAACTTCCACCGAAAGAAATCACAGTGTAAGGTCTGATAGGAGCCCTAAGTTGGGTACATTGCGATCCGCTATCAACAGCGTATCGTTGTATTGGCCAGCGTGGGCGCGAGCGAGTGGAAGGCGCTCAGGTATGCTTCCACCGTCTACTTATATTGAGTATTTTGGTGTTTGTGGGAATTTTTTTAAAGGTATTAGAAGAGACCCACAAATATGGGAGCCAGTTGCTCAAGTAAGAGGCGTTTAGACAGGGTTCAGGCAGAATTGTGGCCAAAAGGCTCAGCAACGTTTATCATGTGTGAAAAATATGGTTCACACACAGAAGGTTTATGCATTGAGTGGATATGTATGACCAACAATGATAGGGTACCATTCCCTAGAGTGGGCAGCTTTGAACCAGAGGTATTACAGAACTTAAGGTTAAGGATATGTCTGATAAAATCCAAGAAACAAAGAATTAAACATACAGACTTTAAATTTATGGCAACAGGAGGGGGATATGCAAAAGGAATTAGCTCGCGCAGCAGGTTCCAAACCTAGCGGTTAAACAATGGCGACGGCACCACCACCACCATATATTGTTGGGGAGAAAATGGCTACAGGCAATGATACATTGGTACAGAATAAGAGTGTAATTGCAAAATGTACTAACCCTAACCCTTGTCAGTTGTACCCTGTTTTACATTTTCCCCAGGACTGCGAACAAGAAGATGAGCCCAGCACGATATCGGCACTCTCTCTAGCAGCCACCATACAAGACACTCAGGTGGGCACGGCCCAACCAACAAGAGCAGTAGTCAGGCCCCCTAGCGGAGGGATAAGTGAGGTCGTGTCCACAGGTAAGTACGGTACCGTACATTATGCAGAAACCATAGCACCCCACATTGTAGAATCAAACCAGAATGATGTAATTTAATTAAATCCTGTCAGGGTGATTGCAGTCCCCAATGGGAAGACTGACGCTCAGGGAGTCACTCCCATCAGGAACATTGCCATGCATTGTTCCTGGTCCCGGACAGAATTGAGGTCAATTATGTCAGAATTTCCAGATCCCAGAAAGGATCTAGTCGCATGCCAGAGGTTCATTAAAGAGTTAGGTAACACCACCGAACCCACAAACAAAGATTGGCGAACAGTGCTACGGTTATGTTTACCCTCCAATATTGACCCCGCGAAGTCCATAACTGATTGCAATTTAGATGAAGAAGTACCTATCACTGATGAGTACACTCAGGAGAAGGTACGACAAATCAATCTGCAATTAGGAATATATTTCCCTACTGTTGTCAAATGGAATAAAATCTTTTCCATAAGACAAAAGGAAGGTGAAACGGCATCAGAATATTTCCATCGAGCACTGTAGGAAATGACTAGATACACTGGGATCGAGGACATTAGAGACAATGCACATCATAGGGAGGTAGCTGTTTCAGTATTAATGGACGGGTTGAAGGAGGCACTCAGAACAAGGGTACAGACCTCTCTACCAAACTGGAGAGGTATCTCAGTGGCTGCATTGAGAGAGTCCGCTGTCGAGCATGATAGGAACATCATTAAACACAGGGAGTCACAGGGGGAAAAACTGATGACGGTAAGTATACAGGCCCTTATGGCAAAACCCCATCAGCCGAAAACCCGGACCCCTGTTGTTTGGGACAGACCTAGAACATGTTTCATCTGTAGGAAGGAAGGGCATTTTGCCAAAGACTGTAGGAGGGGTAGAGCGCATAGCCAAGATAGAACCCTAGACAGAGAATACGAACCACACTACTACTCACATAATTTGGATCAGGGACCACATAGGAGAAGTTACGAGCCACATGCAGGGGAAACAAGGAGGTACCCCCCAAGGAGAGATGGGCAGACCTCCGGAAATTCTTAGCTACCTCCCCCACATATCGTAGCTGCCAACGCGCTGCGGGAGGGTCTCACCACACAATAGGGGTTGGGCCACACCTGTAGTCTGCAGCCAGTGAAGTTGATTGCTAGCCTTGGTAGTGGACCTGAGGTCACGGTTGATGTAGCTGGTGTACCATTACCTTTTCTTGTAGACACAGGGGCGGCCAGGTCAGTGTTAAATTCAACTGTAGGTATGAAAACCACGGGTAAAACAATTTCGGCAATGGGAGTAACAGGAATAGTGCAACACTACCCTTTGAGTAGACCTGCAGAGATTACGATAGGGCCCTTGCAAACCAAACATTCTTTTTTGCTGGCTGCAGCAGCTCCGACTAACCTGCTTGGAAGAGATTTATTGTGTAAAATGCGGTGTGTCATATACTGTACTCCTGAGGGTGTCTTCTTGGATATACCTGAGAATCACGTTCAGGAAGTGCAAGATATATTAGACACCCCTCAAAGGCTAATGTCGCATTCTGCCGTTATAGACAAGTGTCCATCAAAGGTAGAGGAAATGATCTCACAAATACCGGGTTCCCTTTGGACCAAAGATGGACAAGACACTGGATTGATGGCGAATGTAGCTCCGGTAGTAGGGCAAGTAAAAGACGGTAGGATAGCTCCAAAAATCCCTCAGTATCCTATGAAGCCAGAGGTAGAATTAGGAGTGTACCCCGTCATAGAGCGGTTGCTACAACAGGGCATACTAGTCAGGACGTCCAGCATTGCGAATAGTCCCATCTTCCCTGTGAAAAAGAGTGGGGGGAGGGGTTACAGGCTAGTGCAGGATCTAAGGGGGATAAACAAGATAGTTGAGAGCCAATTCCCCGTAGTGCCCAATCCAGCTGTCATCCTCATTCAAATTCCACTGTCATTGACCTCTGTTCTGCTTTCTTTTCTGTCCCTCTGCACCCTGACAGCCAATACCTCTTTGCATTTACATACAGGGGAGTACAGTACACCTGGACTCGTCGCCCCCAAGGTTTCATTGACAGCCCAAGTATGACTGTTTACAACCCTTTCAACCTGAGAGCGGATCAGTATTAATACAGTATGTCGATGACTTATTGCTATATTCTGATTCACTCGAATCATCCTTGAAAGACACGAAACAGCTTCTGTTTCATCTTTCCCATACGGGACACAAGGTTTCAAAGGATAAGTTACAGCTGTGCCAGACCAGGGTAAAATATTTGGGACATTGCTTGACTCAAGGACTTAGACATCTCACCGCTGATAGAATACAGGTGATTCGCGACATGACTCTGCCACAAACCCAGCAACAGATCCGCACTTTCCTTGGAATGTGTGGGTACTGCCGAAACTGGATCCCAGGATTCTCCATACTGGATTTACCTTTGCAAGAAATGGTCTCCTCGAACAAACCAGATCGGATCTCGCACACAGATGAGTCCGAACTGGCCTTTGAGAGACTCAAACAGTGCCTATCACAGGCACCTGCATTAGGTATGCCAGATTATGGGAAGCCCTTTGAATTATACGGTACAGAAAGTGCAGGGTGCGCAGCAGGAGTTTTAACCCAGAGACATGGTGATGCCAGCAGGCCGGTAGCTTACTACAGTGCACAGTTGGACACCGTAGCGTGGTCTCTCCCCACATGCTTGCGAAGTGTTGCAGCGATAGCTTTGCTAGTAAGTAAAAGCGAAGACGTGGTGTTAGGACACAACCTGACCATCCATACACCTCATGCAGTATCAGCCTTACTGAACTCCGCCCAAACCAGACATGTCTCATCGGCACGGTTTACAAAGTGGGAATTATCACTGATGGCCCCTGTAAACATCACCATCAAAAGATGCAACACACTATATCCTGCAACTTATCTGCCAAGTATGCCTGGACAGGCACAAAGGGTGGAGGATGAGAATGATGGTGAAGGAGGATTTAGTGCAGATACTGATACGCATGATTGTATGGAATACCTGAATCAGACTTTCACTGCGAGACCTGACATCAGTGACAACCCACTGGAAGGCGTAGACTTTACCTTTTACACTGACGGTAGTTGCCACAGACAGACGGACTCAGGAGACTTGTGTACTGGATACGCAGTTGTAGACGACAGAGGTATCATAGAAGCTGAACCCCTGGGCCCACCGCACTCAGCACAAGTTGCTGAGCTGGTCGCCCTAACCAGAGTGTGTGAATTGGCCAAGGGTAAGTCAGCCAATATATACACAGATTCTAGGTATGCCTTTGGAGTAGCGCATGATTTCGGGGCCCTATGGTGCCTCAGAAATTTCATGACGGCAGCTGGCACACCTGTAGCGCATGCATCCCACATAAAAAGGCTTCTAACAGCGATACAAGAACCAGACAGAGTGGCTGTTATCAAGTGCAAAGCACACACTTACAACCAAGACCCAATTTCACTTGGTAACAGCCGGGCAGACAAAGCTGCTAAATCAGCAGCCAGCACCCCCATACAAACGAACATCACATCACTGATGACATTCAACACAATCAACACACAAAAATTAATTGAAATGCAAAATTTGTGTTCTCTCCAGGAAAAGGCGGTATGTAGGTCAAAGGGGTATGACCAGGAGTCCTCAGGACTCTGGACAGGTGGACACGGTAAGCCAGTAGCCCCCAGAGCATATCTTCCAAGCTTAGCTGAGGCGGCACACGGTCTGACTCATCTGGGTAATGAGGGTTTGTGTAAGCTGGTGAGAGCCTACTGGTGTGCGCCAGGATTCTCTTCTCATGCGGGTAAGAGAGCAATGACATGTCTTACTTGCTTGAGGAAGAATATTGGAAAGTCAATACCAACAGAGCCATCCCATATCCCTCCGACAGACGGCCCTTTTCAGGTAATACAAATTGATTTCATACAGTTACCACCCTGTAGGAATTTAAAATATGTGTTAGTCTGTATTGATGTATTTTCCAATTGGGTAGAAGCGTTCCCTGCTGCCACAAATACTGCTACGTTCACTGCAAAGAAAATTGTGCAGGAATTTGTGTGTAGATATGGTATCCCTAGAATAATTGAAAGCGATAGGGGTACCCATTTTACAGGTGAAGTCTTTCAGGTAATGTGCAAACTGATGGGAATTAATAGCAAGCTGCATACTCCGTACCGACCACAGGCGAGTGCGAAGGTGGAGAGAATGAACAGCACTATTAAGAACAAGCTGAGCAAAGTGATGGCTGAGACTGGATTGTTGTGGCCAGAAGCTTTGCCACTAGTATTGTACAGCATCAGAACCACTCCCAGGTCCCCCCTTAACCTATCACCCTTTGAGATTCTTTTTGGCCGACAACCTCATGTAATGATAGACCCCCAGGATGATATGAAATGCAATAACGAAGTGACTGTAAAATATTTGGTTAGGATGAGCCAGCAGCTGAGGAATCAAAATAGAAAGCTGGTGATTCCTGACCTACCGAACAGTAATTGTCATGACATTGAACCTGGGGATTATGTAATGATTCTAAATTTTCTGCGCTCAGGTTGCCTCATTGACAGGTGGGAAGGACCGTACCAAGTCTTGCTAACAAGCACGACAGCATTAAAGGTTGCCGAAAGACAGACTTGGGTCCACTCGTCCCACTGTAAGAAGGTCGCTGTCCCGGAGAGAACCCGTGACAAAGAGCAGAGTGTAGAGTGTAGAGAACATCGTATCACTGGAGTGTCTGTTCCGGGAAGGTTGAGAAGCAGGACTGTTGAGACGGCACCTGAGCGTGTAGAACAACAAGACCAGAGGTGGTTGTCGCACCAGTTTTTCTTTTTTTTCTCTCCATCTCCCACTACCCTCCTTCTCTTCTTCTCTTTCTCCCCCCCCTTCTTGTCTCCCTTCTCTTCCCTTAACAAGATGGATCTACCGCAAGAGACTGCGTTTCGGGTTTTCCTGTTAATCCTGTTGTTGACCAGGACAGTCTGTTTCGGTGAGGGTCCCAGAGAAGTCGAGAAGGGATCTGGAATGGGTTCTGATGACGAGGATGTATTTGTAGAATCTCAAGAGCAACACATCACTCGAGCAAAGGCGAGTATCAGAAAGCGATCTGGTAGTCAGGGAGCTCGGAGGCACTGTGAAGGGTTATTGTCTGAGGAAAATTGCATTTGTAGGAATTGTGAGAACATAGTCGAGGATGGGTGCATCCAGAGATGTCAGTCCAGCCTTAATATCAACATGGACCGTCATCCATTGAGTGATTACCACTCACTAGTGGGTAAGGTCTTAAACCAGACAGAATGCTGGGTGTGCTCACAAGTACCTCAAGATCAGAGCAAGTCAGGATTAGTACCGTACCCTTTAGCAATAGATGAGGTACTCGAATTAAGGGGTGGGAGACCGGTGGACAAGAAATTCAATATTTCTAGGCCCCCTAGTTTGAAGCTCCACCAGTATCATGTAGATAGATCCTTATTATGTTTCAATATTTCCAATTACCGAAAACCGGGAATTTGGGAAGTGACATGGAATAACCAGACAATGGTCTTTTCGCACAGAGCTGATAGAATACCCATAGACTCTGAACTTGTACGCCAAATAGCCAACAGTGGAAGGTATTTTCGGTATAGGTATACTCGAGGAAGCAAGACCATGTGGGTTGGAGAAGTATCACCAGGGTACTGTGCTCATATCATCCAGCCCGATACTTGTACTGAGCAGATGGGAGAACTAGGGATTGGGTTTTTCACTTGGAAAGTATGTAATATGGTAATGTCATATTCTGTCCCCTATGTTCTCCCCGATGATGCCTATTTCATATGTGGGAGGAAGGCGAACAAGTGGCTTGCCCCGAGCTCAGAGGTATTGTGTTATGTTGGAAGAGTGTTGCCAGAGGTCATGACCATAACCCATGATAAGATGAAAGATGTTCACTGCAGTGCTCAGGCTCCTTATACTCATACTCACTATGAACACATCGTTAAGAGACACCTCATAGAGAGGACAGAGCACGTAGCCTCTGATTTGATCCACGAATCCACCGGGATTCAATTCCTTCTCACATTAGACATCACCCATACTGCCATAGGAATTATAAATTATAGGTATATCCATGCGCTAGCGAACTTGATAGATAATATCACTGAGATGTATGACGACACCTTCAGGTATACGGGAAGGGAGTTACAAGCTTACAAGACGGAATTGATCCAGCACAGGATGGTCCTTAATTATATCACAGCCGTGACGGGTGGGTACTGTGTCACTTTGGCAACTCAATATGATGTGAAGTGCTGTACGTATATTACAAACAACACTGACGACCCCACGGAGATTATCGATCAAAAGATGGATGATATCTTGCAATTGAAGTGGGAGTTCCGGAGGAGACACAACCTTACACTGACCGCTGTGGGTAATGAGCTGACCGGCTGGGTCTCATGTTTGAACCCACGAAATTGGTTCTCAGGATTAGGAGAGTGGGCTCAAAATGTTATTATGAGTGTAGGTAAGTTTCTCCTTTGTATCCTGGGAGTCGTCATAATTATTGGCTTAATATTTAGGTGTGTTCGAATTCTGACGCGGCGCTAGCACAGCACAAATTTGATGAGTTTAATGAGCGAGAGCATTGTCATAGCAGCAGATTTAATTTACGACCCATCCATAGAGACAGTGTTATGAAAAGGATTGCAAATGAATTCCATGGCCTGTTTCTTTCACCCGTTTTTCCTTTGTCTCCCCCACTGCCCAGATACACCCATCCGGAAAAGACATCAGCCCTACCCAAGAATGTTTATGTAAATGTTATGTGAATGTATTTTAGATATGTGTCTTATCTTCATCTCTACAACCTTCAGTTAATGACACACATAGTCGACAGGTGATATCCACATATACTAGCACTCACATATGTTCCCCCTCCATGTATCATCAACTAAATGTGCACCCCATTTGTTGGAACAAGAAGCCGAAAAGAGCTCGGTAGTGTTTGTCGGCCCACTTACAGACCCTTAATACGGGATAAGAAGGATTTAATGTATACTTCGCAATACCTCGAAGCTTATCTAAAACATATACGGCACGATGATACATGCCCCTCAGACATGGATTCATACATACATGCTTTTTACTATCCCACTAGGTCATACATTTCCCGCCTACAACTCTCCTCCGACCATCCAATCGTCTGTAGATATTGTATTGATATTTTTCTGTTTAGTGATTAGATAGTGGCAGTTATTGGTGACTGCCAAAGGGTGGACTGTCAAAGTCGAAAAATATTGCAGAACACACATCACGTACAAACTGCACACACATGCCCACTGCGCGTGCACTTGTTCTGCCGTGCGTGCACATATCCGCAATTTGTGTATGGTCGCTCCCGCGGTCCTGCGCATCGGAGTGTGGTGTGGGTATTTACGGCAGAGTTTGTGTACGCATGGAGAGCCATCAAAACACATTACATATTTAATCCAAATAAAGCACAATGTACACATAGTCCCCCTGCACCCCACCAGAAAATAACAACAGTTTAAATGGTTTCAGAAACGGGGGGATTCACCTTTAAAGGATAAGAGGGGACAGACTAAGGTTATAAGGTGGTTTTTGGTATCCAGCTGTAGGGTATTTTAAGGGTAACATTCTGGTTTTGGTTTGCGGAAGATCGCATGTTCCTGCGGATAGTTATGTGCAGAAGCAGAATATAGATATAAACTGTATTTACTGTATATTATGTATGCGGCGGGAATCCAGAGGAGACCACCCACAGGAGCAGTTGAGAAAGACATCGCCTACCTTTTCAAATCAACCTATGACCTCTCCTGTACTGTAAAAGTGCATTCCTGTGTCCAATGGACAAAGGGATTACAGTATCCATTGTATTGCTTTTGGAAGAATTGTATAAATAAAACCTGCTGCAGCCTGGCCACACACAAGACTCACAAAGTTATCTATCAGATGACCGGGGACCGGCCGGGTAGCGCAAGCGATTCCAATCACGTATGTACATTGACTGTAGCCATTATTCTGTTATATTGTCTTGTATTGTAGTGTATAATTTGTATTGTAAACCCCCTTTCAGAAATAATCCACTGTGGTGTCGGAACCCAGCGGTAAAATCACAATTGGTGTCGTGTGCTCATTGCCCTGCTAAGGTTTAAAGTGTATTATTATTGCATTGAATTGCTGTAGAAGGTTTAAAGTGTATCTCTGGGTGTGTACGCGCTGTGAGTACTTTGTACCGTCAGCGCAGCGTGTGTACGCAAAGTCCGTACACTGTACGGGACTCTGTACGCTAATAGCGTAAAAGGTGCGTAAAGTGTGAATTAAGTATAGCGGCCGCAGCGGCTAAAGGTTTAAAGTGTATTTAAGGTATGTTTAAGGTATAGCTTTCATTCCTGTAAAGATAATCAGCTTTATCAACTTCATCGGGAAGTATTCGCACAGATTGCAAGTCAGTGGGGACTGCCCCAGATAGACATGATGGCATCCCGTCTCAACAAAAAGCTACAGAGGTATTGCGCCAGATCAAAAGATCCTCAGGCGGTAGCAGTAGACGCCCTGGTGACACCGTAGGTGTTCCAGTCGGTTTATGTGTTTCCTCCTCTTCCTCTCATACCCAAGGTATTGAGAATAATAAGAAAAAGATGAGTGAGAACAATTCTCATTGTTCCAGATTGGCCAAGAAGGACCTGGTATCCAGATCTGCTGGAAATGCTCACAGAAGATCCGTGGCCTCTTCCTCTACGACAGGACCTGTTACAACAGGGGCCATGTCTATTCCAAGACTTACCGCGGCTGCGTTTGACGGCATGGCGGTTGAACGCCGGATCCTAGTGGAAAAAGGAATTCCGGATGAGGTCATTCCTACGCTGATAAAGGCTAGGAAGGACGTGACATCTAAACATTATCACCGAATATGGCGTAAATATGTTTCTTGGTGTGAGGCCAGGAATGCTCCTACTGAGGAATTCCATCTAGGCCGTTTTCTTCACTTCCTACAAACTGGAGTGGATTTGGGCCTAAAATTAGGCTCCATTAAGTTCAGATTTCGGCCTTATCCATTTTCTTTCAAAAGGAATTGGCCTCTTTACCTGAAGTACAGACTTTTGTGAAGGGAGTACTGCATATTCAGCCTCCTTTTGTACCTCCAGTGGCGCCTTGGGACCTTAACGTGGTGTTAAGTTTCCTTAAGTCACATTGGTTTGAACCACTTAAAACAGTGGAGTTGAAATATCTCACTTGGAAGGTGGTCATGTTGTTAGCCTTGGTTTCGGCTAGGCGAGTTTTGGAATTGGCGACTTTATCACATTAAAGCCCCTGTCTGGTTTTCCATAAGGATAGAGCGGAATTGCGGACCCGTCCTCAATTCCTACCTAAGGTGGTCTCATCCTTTCATATGGACCAACCTATTGTCGTGCCTGTGGCTACACGTGACTTGGAGGATTCCGAGTCCCTGGATGTGGTCAGGGCTTTGAAAATTTACGTGGCCAGAACGGCTAGGATCAGAAAAACAGAAGCACTGTTTGTCCTGTATGCAGCCAACAAGGTTGGCGGCCCTGCTTCAAAGCAGACTATTGCTCGCTGGATCTGTAACACGATTCAGCAGGTGCATTCTACGGCAGGATTGCCGTTACCAAAATCGCTTAAGGCCCATTCCACTAGGAAGGTGGGCTCGTCTTGGGCGGCTGCCCTAGGGGTCTCGGCACTACAGCTGTGCCGAGCTGCTACTTGGTCGGGGTCAAACACCTTTGCAAAGTTCTATAAGTTTGATACCCTGGCTGAGAAGGACCTCCTGTTTGCTCAATCTGTGCTGCAGAGTCATCCGCACTCTCCCGCCCGTTTGGGAGCTTTGGTATAATCCCCATGGTCCTTACGGAGTCCCCAGCATCCTCTAGGACGTTAGAGAAAATAAGATTTTAAACCTACCGGTAAATCTTTTTCTCGTAGTCCGTAGAGGATGCTGGGCGCCCGTCCCAAGTGCGGACTACTTCTGCGAGACTTGTATATAGTTTTGCTCACATAAGGGTTATGTTATAGTTCCATCAGGTTGGACTGATGCTACGTTATTTTTTCATGCTGTTAACTGTTTACTTGATACACAAGTTATACGGTGTGATTGGTGTGGCTGGTATGAATCTTGCCCTTGGATTAACAAAAATCCTTTCCTCGTACTGTCCATCTCCTCTGGGCACAGTTTCTCTAACTGAGGTCTAGAGGAGGGGCATAGAGGGTGGAGCCAGTGCACACCCAGACCTAAAGTCTTTCTTAAAGTGCCCATGTCTCCTGCGGAGCCCGTCTATCCCATGATCCTTACAGAGTCCCCAGCATCCTCTACGGACTACGAGAAAAAGATTTACCGGTAGGTTTAAAATCTTATTTTTTGTTGAAATGCAGTATCACTTATTCAGATATTATACTTTACTGCAAATCTGACAGCTAAGTGGGTACTTTGGATATAGCCTTTGTTCATCATCAAGCAAATATCAGGATGAGAGAGGAAGATTCAATGTAGCGGAATGCACAGTTTTGTACCGGTGTTGGAGTCTCCTGTGTTCTCAGTTAAATAATGCATTAGCAATGGTGCCAACAAATAATAGGGTTTTAATTACCTACCGGTAAATCCTTTTCTCGTAATCTGTAGATTCTGGGGTCCATTTAGTACCACGGGGTATAGACAGGTCCTTTGGGAGCCACTGGCATTTTAAGAGTTTAATAGTGTGGGCTGGCTTCTCCCTCTATGTGTGATACCCTGAAACTGCAGCCCAAATCAACTGTGGCACTACAGGTGCCAGCATGACTTTAATAAAAGTAAAATGTTTGCTGGAGTTGCATAGCACTGTGCCAGCAGCCTACGGCTTGCAGCACAGAAGGAGTTAACAGCACAGCTCATAGCTATACAGATTAGTCTGCAAAATGCAAAGGGCATGACTCACTCATTTGCAGACTCAGAGCGGGAAACACAGAGCGGGAAACACAGAGCGGGAAATCCCAGATAGAATGTGTACCTGGGAATGCAGGGTTATAAAAAGGTTGTCCTGCAGCAGCCTAGGAGAGGACAATCAGTGAGGAGAGTGAGCAGACAGTGAGGTGGATTTAGCCAGAAAGATGTAGCCCCAGTGAGGGCTCCCCACATGTTTAGGTGGGGAGTGATGCCAGCCACAGCAAAGCACTTGATGACAGAGGGAGACATCGCAGTGTAAGAGCAGCAGTATGCAGAATCCAGTGAAAAGGGTGATGCCAGGAGAAAAGTGTGCTAATGGTGTGAGTCTCAAGAGGTATCTGGGTGAAGTGGTCGGAAGCCACGCGGCGTGAGTAAGCGCCCCCATGGAAAAGTATCTCGAGAGGTATCTGGGTGAAGTGGTTCGGAAAGCCACGCGGCGTGATTAAGCGCCCCCAAGGAAAAGAATCCTCGCTAAGTAAGAGAGAGAGAGACGGTCACCTGATGTGTAGCACTACTGGTCACAGAATGCCCTGGTACGTAATGCTGTTTGCCATGTATATGCCGCTGCGACTAAGCGATGCGCTGGAGGAGGTGCCCTGATGTGTGATCCACTGTAACTTATGCTTTGTGCTGGAGGAGTGTTCACAAGTTATCCCTGCAATCTCCCTGTTTGATGTTTAAATAAACTTTATGCTGTTTATCTGAGATGGCCTGGCGCCCAATTCTTTATGTGCTGCACCGACACCTGTAGTCCACACCCACAATGTACTTGTAGTTAAAGACCTGATTCTTCAGGGGACCCACTGGTAACTGTGCCTGAACCCATGACCAGCCGGGGCAAGGTTAGGGTGATGTACTATACACAGTGACTTCAGATCTTGCATACCTAATACTAGTGGGCTATCACATTTGGCGTCCGCGAACAGGATACGAGCAACCATGGTTACCAACGTGGGGCTCTAAGGGCAATATTTGTGGAGGTGGAACTCATGTAACAGGACATCGGGACTATGCAGTGCACCCGGTCGGAGCAACACCCTTGGGGGCACTGTGTTTGCCCATTTCTGAGTGTCCGAAAGAGCCAAGGATCGCAAGGGGAATGTAGTCCCCTATATCTATTTTCCTAAAGTTGGAGAAACTTGTTTAATGGGAGGGGCCCACGAGAGCCACCTGTCTCTTTTGACCCAGACGTGGGGGGAGACAAGGGCAGGCGAGGGCAGGTTCTCTGTGTTTGGCGCAATTGCCACAAGATGTCTGGAACATTTTACTATCACATGTGACTCTGGACTGTAACTCGTTTGAAAACCGCAACAGAATATGTGATTTGTATGTAATGTGATGTTTGACATGCCATGTTTTCCTGAATATGTGATTTTTGTTTTTTTGTCACATGTACTGTCATTATATGTTATGTTGAAAACTGCTGTTGCGTGAGGACACGCTAGATTTCAGCAGGGGTGCATGTGATACCCTGAAACTGCAGCCCAAATCAACTGTGGCACTACAGGTGCCAGCATGACTTTAATAAAAGTAAAATGTTTGCTGGAGTTGCATAGCACTGTGCCAGCAGCCTACGGCTTGCAGCACAGAAGGAGTTAACAGCACAGCTCATAGCTATACAGATTAGTCTGCAAAATGCAAAGGGCATGACTCACTCATTTGCAGACTCAGAGCGGGAAACACAGAGCGGGAAATCCCAGATAGAATGTGTACCTGGGAATGCAGGGTTATAAAAAGGTTGTCCTGCAGCAGCCTAGGAGAGGACAGTCAGTGAGGAGAGTGAGCAGACAGTGAGGTGGATTTAGCCAGAAAGATGTAGCCCCAGTGAGGGCTCCCCACATGTTTAGGTGGGGAGTGATGCCAGCCACAGCAAAGCACTTGATGACAGAGGGAGACATCGCAGTGTAAGAGCAGCAGTATGCAGAATCCAGTGAAAAGGGTGATGCCAGGAGAAAAGTGTGCTAATGGTGTGAGTCTCAAGAGGTATCTGGGTGAAGTGGTCGGAAGCCACGCGGCGTGAGTAAGCGCCCCCATGGAAAAGTATCTCGAGAGGTATCTGGGTGAAGTGGTTCGGAAAGCCACGCGGCGTGAGTAAGCGCCCCCCAAGGAAAAGAATCCTCGCTAAGTAAGAGAGAGAGAGAGACGGTCACCTGATGTGTAGCACTACTGGTCACAGAATGCCCTGGTACGTAATGCTGTTTGCCATGTATATGCCGCTGCGACTAAGCGATGCGCTGGAGGAGGTGCCCTGATGTGTGATCCACTGTAACTTATGCTTTGTGCTGGAGGAGTGTTCACAAGTTATCCCTGCAATCTCCCTGTTTGATGTTTAAATAAACTTTATGCTGTTTATCTGAGATGGCCTGGCACCCAATTCTTTATGCGCTGCACCGACACCTGTAGTCCACACCTACAATGTACTTGTAGTTAAAGACCCGATTCTTCAGGGGACCCTCTGGTAACTGTGCCTGAACCCATGACCAGCCGGGGCAAGGTAAGGGTGATGTACTATACACAGTGACTGCAGATCTTGCATACCTAATACTAGTGGGCTATCACATTTGGCGTCCGCGAACAGGATACGAGCAACCATGGTTACCAACGTGGGGCTCTAAGGGCAATATTTGTGGAGGTGGAACTCAGGTAACAGGACATCGGGACTATGCAGTGCACCCGGTCGGAGCAACACCCTTGGGGGCACTGTGTTTGCCCATTTCTGAGTGTCCGAAAGAGCCAAGGATCGCAAGGGGAATGTAGTCCCCTATATCTATTTTCCTAAAGTTGGAGAAACTTGTTTAATGGGAGGGGCCCACGAGAGCCACCTGTCTCTTTTGACCCAGACGTGGGGGGAGACAAGGGCAGGCGAGGGCAGGTTCTCTGTGTTTGGCGCAATTGCCACAAGATGTCTGGAACATTTTACTATCACATGTGACTCTGGACTGTAACTCGTTTGAAAACCGCAACAGAATATGTGATTTGTATGTAATGTGATGTTTGACATGCCATGTTTTCCTGAATATGTGATTGTTGTTTTTTTGTCACATGTACTGTCATTATATGTTATGTTGAAAACTGCTGTTGCGTGAGGACACGCAAGATTTCAGCAGGGGTGCATGTGATACCCTGAAACTGCAGCCCAAATCAACTGTGGCACTACAGGTGCCAGCATGACTTTAATAAAAGTAAAATGTTTGCTGGAGTTGCATAGCACTGTGCCAGCAGCCTACGGCTTGCAGCACAGAAGGAGTTAACAGCACAGCTCATAGCTATACAGATTAGTCTGCAAAATGCAAAGGGCATGACTCACTCATTTGCAGACTCAGAGCGGGAAACACAGAGCGGGAAATCCCAGATAGAATGTGTACCTGGGAATGCAGGGTTATAAAAAGGTTGTCCTGCAGCAGCCTAGGAGAGGACAGTCAGTGAGGAGAGTGAGCAGACAGTGAGGTGGATTTAGCCAGAAAGATGTAGCCCCAGTGAGGGCTCCCCACATGTTTAGGTGGGGAGTGATGCCAGCCACAGCAAAGCACTTGATGACAGAGGGAGACATCGCAGTGTAAGAGCAGCAGTATGCAGAATCCAGTGAAAAGGGTGATGCCAGGAGAAAAGTGTGCTAATGGTGTGAGTCTCAAGAGGTATCTGGGTGAAGTGGTCGGAAGCCACGCGGCGTGAGTAAGCGCCCCCATGGAAAAGTATCTCGAGAGGTATCTGGGTGAAGTGGTTCGGAAAGCCACGCGGCGTGAGCAAGCGCCCCCCAAGGAAAAGAATCCTCGCTAAGTAAGAGAGAGAGAGACGGTCACCTGATGTGTAGCACTACTGGTCACAGAATGCCCTGGTACGTAATGCTGTTTGCCATGTAGATGCGCTGGAGGAGGTGCCCTGATGTGTGATCCACTGTAACTTATGCTTTGTGCTGGAGGAGTGTTCACAAGTTATCCCTGCAATATCCGTTTGATGTTTGAATAAACTTTATGCTGTTTATCTGAGATGGCCTGGCGCCCAATTCTTTATGCGCTGCACCGACATCTGTAGTCCACACCCACAATGTACTTGTAGTTAAAGACCTGATTCTTCAGGGGACCCTCTGGTAACTGTGCCTGAACCCATGACCAGCCGGGGCAAGGTAAGGGTGATGTACTATACACAGTGACTGCAGATCTTGCATACCTAATACTAGTGGGCTATCACATATGCACCTCCTACCAGACTCTAGAAACTGTGCCCGAGGAGACGTACATACTTTGAGAGAAGGAAATATACAGATAGTGGTGAGATTCCCACCAGCTCACACATAACAAAATGGAAAGCCAAGCTAACCAACCTGGAACAATTCAGCAACGGCTGAAACAACAATACTGAACAAAGTAACAATGCAGGAATACGAAGCACTGGGCGGGCACCCAGAATTCTCTACGGACTACAAGAAAAGGATTTACCGGTAGGTAATTAAAATCCTATTTTCTCTTACGTCCTAGAGTATGCTGGGGTCCATTTAGTACCATGGGGATGTACCAAAGCTCCCAGTATGGGAGGGAGAGTGCTGAGGTTCCTGCAGAACAGTTTGACCAAACTTTAGGTCCTCGGAGGCCGAAGTATCGAACTTGTAGAATCCAGACCAAGTAGCTGCTTGGCAAAGCTGTAAAGCCGAGACACCCCGGGCAGCCTCCCAGGAAGAACCCACATTACGAGTAGAGTATGCCTTAACAGATATTGGACATGGCAGCCTGCCGTAGAATAAGCATGCTGGATAGTGAACCTGATCCAGTGAGAAATAGTTTGCTTAGAAGCAGGACACCCAACCTTGGGATCATAAAGGACAAATAAAGCATCTGACTTCCTGTGACGAGAAGTTCTTTGCACATAAATTTTCAAAGCCCTTACCACATCCAAGGACTTTGAGGTAATTGAGGAGTCAGTAGCCACCGGCACCACAATAGGTTGGTTGATATGAAAAGCTGACGCAACCTTCGGAAGAAATTGCTGACGCGTTCTGAGCACAGCTCTATCTTCATGGAAAATCAACTAGGGGCTCTTGCATGACAATGCCCCCAATTCTGACACACGTCTAGCAGATGCCAATGCCAACAATGTGACCGCCTTCCAAGTAAGAAATTTGACATCCACCTCCTGCAAAGGTTTGAACCAATCCGATTGCAGGAACTGTGGCACCACATTCCCAAGGTACCGTAGGAGGCACAAAGGGTGGTTGGATGTGCAGAACCCCTTTCAAGAATGTCTGAACCTCAGGGAGGGCAGCCAATTGTTTCTGGAAGAAAATGGACAAGGCCGAAATCTGGACTTTTATGGAGCCCAAGCGTAGGCCCACATTCATACCTGCTTGCAGAAAGAGGAGAAACCGTCCCAGTTGAAACTCCACCGCTGGAAACTTCTTGGAGTCACACCAAGACACATACTTTTTCCAAATCCGATGGTAACGTTTAGACGTAACTCCCTTCCAAGCTTGTATCAGGGTAGGAATTTCCTTTTTCGGAATGTCCTTCCGAGCTAAGGTCAGGCGTTCAACCTCCAAGCCGTCAAACGTAGCCGCAGTAAGTCTTGATAGGCGAACAGCCCCTGTTGCAGGAGGTCCGCTCGAAGAGGAAGAGGCCACGGATCCTCCAGGAGTAATTCCAGAAGATCGGCGTACCAAGCCCTCCTTGGCCAGTCCGGAGCAATGAGGATCACCTGAACTCTTGTTCTTTTTATGAGTTTGAGAACCCTTGGGATGAGTGGAAGTGGAGGGAACACATACACCGACTGGAACACCCATGGAGTTACCAGTGCATCCACCACCACTGCCTGTGGGTCTCTCGACCTGGAACAGTACCTCCGAAGCTTCTTGTTGAGACGAGAGGCCATCATGTCTACATGAGGAACACCCCATTAGCTTGTCACTTCTGTGAACACCTCCGGGTGGAGGCCCCATTCTCCTGGATGGAGATCATGTCTTCTGAGGTAGTCCGCTCCCAAGTTGTCCACTCCCGGAATGAAGATTGCTGATAGCGCCAGCGTGTGCTTTTCTGCCCAGAGGATAATTCTTGTTACCTCTGACATTGCCGCTCTGCTTTTTGTTCCGCCCTGATGGTTTATGTAAGACCGAGCTGTGACATTGTCCGACTGGACCTGTATGGCCCGATCTTGCAGAAGATGTGCCGCTTGTAGAAGGCCATTGTATATGGCCCTTAGTTCCAGAATGTTTATCGGAAGTATGGACTCCAGACTTGACCACTTCCTTGGAACTTTTCCCCTTGGGTGTCCGCTCCCTAACCTCTGAGACTTGCATCCGTGGTTAGAAGGATCCAATTCTGAATCCCGAGCCTGCGGCCTTCCAGTAGGTGAGAAATTTTTAGCCACCAGAGGAGCGAAATTCTGGCTTTCGGTGACAGGCGTATCCGCTGGTGCATGTGAAGGTGTGATCCCGACCATTTGTCTAGGAGATCTAGCTGGAATGACCGTGCATGGAACCTTCCATACTGAAGAGCCTCGTCGGAGGCTACCATCTTCCCCAGAAGGTGAATGCACTGATGAACCGAAATCTGGGTTGGCTTCAGGACATCCCGAACCATTGAATGAATCACCAACGCTTTCTCCAACGGTAGAAACACCGTTGCACTCTGCACTCCCGTGTCGAGTATCATCCCCAGGAAGGGTATTCTCCTTGTCGGCTCGAAATTTGACTTTGGAAGGTTCAGGATCCATCCATGATCCTGGAGTAGTCGAGTGGAGAGAGCAATACTCTGAAACAACCTCTCCCTGGACGATGCTGTTATCAGCAGATCATCCAGATATGGAATTATGTTCACTCCTTGTCTGCGGAGGAGTAGCATCATCTCCGCCATGACCTTGGTGAACACCCTAGGTGCTGTGGAGAGACCAAAACAAAAGGCAGTGCCTGGAACTGATAGTGACAATCTAGCAGCGCAAATCTGAGATAAGCCTGGTGAGGCGGCCAGATCGGAATGAGAAGGTATGCATCCTTGATATCGAGGGATACTAGGAATTCCCCCTCCTCCAGACCTGAGATCACCACTCTCAGAGACTCCATCTTGAATTTGAATTCCCTTAAGTAGGGGTTCAATGACTTTAGGTTTAAAATCGGACTTACTGAACCATCCGGTTTCGGTACCACAAACAGGTTTGAGTAATAACCCTTGTGGTGTAGATGAGGGACAATAACATCTGTTCAGACCAATTTTTTAATGGCTTCCTGTAGGATAGCACTTTCTGTCAGCGAAACTGGTAAGCCTGATTTGAAGAATCTGTGAGGTGGGAGTTCCTGAAACTCCAAACTGTAGCCCTGGGTAACAATGTCTGTCACCCAGGGGTCTAGGCCTGATGATGCCCAGATGTGACTGAAATTTTTTTAGTCTTGCTCCCACCTGCCCGATCTCCAGGCTGAGAGGTCCACCGTCATGCTGAAGATTTTGAGGAAACAGAATTCTGTTCCTGAGAACCTGTTGGTGCAGGTTTTTTGTATTTTCCCCGACCACCCCTAAAGAAGGTGGAAGGGGATTTGGATTTTTTAAATTTTGCAGTCCAAAAGGACTGCAGTGTGGACGTAGGATAAGATTTCCTAGTCGGTGGAGCTGCTGAGGGGAGAAAGGTTGACTTAGCCGCAGTTGCCGTGGAAATCCACGCATCCAATGCATCCCCAAACAGAGCCTGACCTGTGAAGGGTAGGTTCTCCACACTTTTCTTAGATTCTGCATCCGCAGTCCATTGGCATAGCCAGAGTCCTCTGCGTGCTGAGACTGCCATGGAAGTAGCCCTTGCATTCAGCATTCCAAGGTCTTTCATGGCCTCCACCATGAACCCAGCAGAATCCTGTATGTGACGCAAAAACAAATCAATGTCACACCTATCCATAGTATCTAAGTCCTCTAGTAATGTGCCTGACCACTTTACTATGGCTTTAGAAATCCACGCACAAGCAATAGTGGGTCTTAAAGACACGCCTGTAGCAGTGTATAGAGATTAGAGCGTAGTCCCAATCTTGCGGTCCTTTAGGGCAGTTGAACCAGGGACAGGTAAAACCACCGTTTTAGACAACCTAGATACAGAAGCGTCTACTATAGGTGGGTTTTCCCATTTCTTTCTATCCTCTTCATGGAAAGGAATAGCAATGAGAATTCTTTTAGGGATCTGGAATTTTTTCTCTGGGTTTTCCCAGGATTTTTCAAATAAAGAGTTCAGCTCTTTAGAAGCAGGGAAGGTGAGGGAGGATTTCTTATTTTCCGTAAAATAAGATTCCTCTTCCGGCTCAGGAACCTTCGCAGTAATATGCAAAACATCCCTAATGGCTTCAATCATCAACTGCACCCCCTTAGCAAGGGATGCGTCACCCCCCCTGCATATCCCCATCACCGTCCCCTGTATCAGAGTTGGTATCAGTGTCAACTTGCATTATTTGGGCAAGTATATGTTTTTTAGGTTATGTAGGTGGGGTATTTGAGGGAGTAGAAGCTGAATGCCGCAAACCCTCTACAGACTTTCTCAAAAACTGCGTTTCTTTCTCATTATGTGACATCCTTGATGAAATCTGTGATATCATTCCCCTTAAAGAATCCACCCATGGGGGTTCAGATTCGATAGGTTGGGAAAGCATTTTGCAGTCCTTAGTACATAAAGATACACACTCTGCAGCACAAGATACAGAGTCCTTAGACATGGTAATGTGGATATATACACATACACACACACATACAGGAAAATGTCAGACACAGTTTCCCCCAGAGTACCTTCAGAGAGTCACAGAGTATAAGGAGCCAGCCACACAGCGTCCCATTGAGCAGTTATTATGATAACAGCCCGGCACAGACTAAATAACCTTAATAGGTTAAATAGTACTAACTACACCAGGGGTGGGCAACATGCGGCCCGCGGGCCGGATGCGGCCCGCGAACCGGTGCTGCCTGGCCCGCTGTCCCCCACCAGTGTACAATGACAAGCGGCCCGACTGGCTGAGCCGCTTGTCATTGCGCTACAGAGCTCTGAGACGCGGCGCCGCTGAGGAAAGACCCGGTCACGTCACAGGGACTGCTGACTGGTATTTCCTCTGTGACATCAGGTGCTGGGCGGCGCTGGGGGTGGAGCCACGGCAGGATTGTTGATATGTGCCCTCTGCATCAGCGGCAGCAGCAGCGGGGCCGCACTGTCTTGTCTTTGCTTGAATGCGCTGGCAGTGTATGTAGCTGTGCGCTCAGCTCTGTGTCTGCTGAGCACACCTCTACATACATTACCCCGCATTACATCGGTGTGGCCAGCACTCATTGTCTGCCCCCTCTTCGCTGGGTCATCAGATGTCCGCACTCCACAGGTGACATTAGCGGGGAGGCGATGCAGCTGCATGGGCACATGCTCCGCCTCCCTTCCCCGGCTCACTGATCAGTGCTGCCTCCTCCTCAGGCAGCTTGGCGCCACCACCTCCTCCTTCTACGGGGAAACAGGATCCTGCAAGGTGAAAAATCACACACTCATGTCATGGGCATGAGTGTGTGGGGGACAAGTGATGTATTGTTGCTTTGGTTAAAAATGATTGGTATTTTGTACATTATATTAGTGTGGCTGTGGATGTCACCAGCCTTGAACTGCTTGCTTGCTCGCTCTCTCTCTCTCGGACTCTGCTTGCCTAATGTATAAAAAAGGGGGACTCTGCTGCCGTAATGTATAAAAAAGGGGGACTCTGCTACCGTAATGTGTAAAAAAAAAAGGGGGGCTCTGTTGCCATAATGTGTAAAAAAGGGGGACTTTGCTGCCGTAATGTGTAAAAAGGGGGACTCTGCTGCCGTAATGTGTAAAAAGGGGGACTCTGCTGCCGTAATGTGTAAAAAGGGGGACTGCTGCCGTAATGTGTAAAAAGGGGACTCTGCTACTGTAATGTGTAAAATTGTCTTGTATTGTATATACAAGATACTTTGTGTGTGGCCCTCGAATATCCACTGGAAGTGTTAAGCGGCCCCCCAGCTGAAATAATTGCCCACCCCTGAACTACACTCCCCCCCCCTGTCTATAAAACCCTGGTACCGCAGTAACTGGAGTTATGTGGAGGGTCAGCGCTCCCTGTCAGCGTGTCTCAGCGTTCTGCAGGGAGAAAATGGCACTGGTGAGTGGCTGCAGTAGTAGCAACACTGACATCATGTGGGGGGAAAAAGCACCCCTGCTCTCAGTCTGCTGTTTGTCTGTGACCCCTCCCCCTTTCTAGCACCTGATATATAATTATCTCCAGGAATGATTGAGCAACTGCCACTGTCTGCATGTGTGAGAAAGGCATTGATTGGGAGCAGTATTTGGGAGGTATGCTAGTCCCTGTAGTGCTAATGGGAGATCCTGGGAGTGGCTCCCAGGTAAGTTAGCTCTCTGTCTGGATGTGTTTTAGTAATAGCCTTTATAATGAGGCCTTACTGTAGACAAATCACATGGCCCTATGTGGGCACTGCTATTATGTAGTGTTAGGACTGCTGATATCAGAGAAGCCGTGAAGTGGCTCAGCAGCTAAACATGTCTTTGCAAACACATGTGACCAATTCTCTGAATTTCTATTCCCAGATAAGTTCAGGTATGGTTACAGGACATTTTTTAGTGTGGTGGGGGGATACCAGCGGGGAAAAGCACCCCCTCTCTGTCTGATGTTTGTCTGTGACCCCTCCCCCTTTCTAGCACCTGATATATAATTATCTCCAGGAATGATTGAGCAACTGCCACTGTTTGTCTGCATGTGTGAGAAAGGCATTGAATGGGAGCAGTATTTGGAAGGCATGCTGTTCCTTGTAGTGCTAATGGGAGATTCTGGGGTTGGCTCCCGGGTAAGTTAGCTCTCTGTCTGGATGTGTTTTAGTAATAGCCTTTATCATGAGGCCTTACTGTAGACAAATCACATGGCCCTATGTGGGCACTGCTATTATGTAGTGTTAGGACTGCTGATATCGGAGAAGCCATGAAGTGGCTCAACAGCTAAACATGTCTTTGCAAACACATGTGACCAATTCTCTGTATTTCTATTACCAGATAGGTTAAGGTATGGTTACGGGTAATTTTTTAGTGTGCTGGTTGATACCAGGGGAAGGGGAAAGCACCCCCTCTCTGTCTGCTATTTGTCTGTGACCCCTCCCCCTTTCTAGCACCTGATATATAATTATCTCCAGGAATGATTGAGCAACTGCCACTGTTTGTCTGCATGTGTGAGAAAGGTATTGATTGGGAGCAGTATTTGGAAGGCATGCTGTTCCTTGTAGTGCTAATGGGAGATCCTGGGGGTGGCTCCCGGGTAAGTTAGCGCTCTGTCTGGATGTGTTTTAGTAATAGCCTTTATAATGAGGCCTTACTGTAGACAAATCACATGGCCCTATGTGGGCACTGCTATTATGTAGTGTTAGGACTGCTGATATCGGAGAAGCCATGAAGTGGCTCAACAGCTAAACATGTCTTTGCAAACACATGTGACCAATTCTCTGTATTTCTATTACCAGATAGGTTAAGGTATGGTTACGGGTAATTTTTTAGTGTGCTGGTTGATACCAGGGGAAGGGGAAAGCACCCCCTCTCTGTCTGCTATTTGTCTGTGACCCCTCCCCCTTTCTAGCACCTGATATATAATTATCTCCAGGAATGATTGAGCAACTGCCACTGTTTGTCTGCATGTGTGAGAAAGGTATTGATTGGGAGCAGTATTTGGAAGGCATGCTGTTCCTTGTAGTGCTAATGGGAGATCCTGGGGGTGGCTCCCGGGTAAGTTAGCGCTCTGTCTGGATGTGTTTTAGTAATAGCCTTTATAATGAGGCCTTACTGTAGACAAATCACATGGCCCTATGTGGGCACTGCTATTATGTAGTGTTAGGACTGCTGATATCAGAGAAGCTGTGAAGTGGCTCAGCAGCTAAACATGCCTTTGCAAACACGTGTGACCAGTTCTCGGAATTTCTATTACCAGATAGGTTCAGGTATGGTTACAGGAAATTTTTTAGTGTGCTGGGGGGATACCAAGGGGGGAAAAGCACTCCCCTCTCTATCTGCTGTTTGTCTGTGACCCCTCCCCCTTTCTATCACCTGATATATAATTATCTCCAGGAATGATTGAGCAACTGCCACCGTTTGTCTGCTGGTACCATGTTTCCCTACATATATGATCGCAGCTGAACAACACCTGTGTTTTTTGCTGACACTCCGTTACCTTTCCTAAACGGTCCCTTCCTGTGGTATTACAGAAGTCTGAGGTATCAAGTAAGTCACCTGTGCTCAAGCATGGATATACTTGAGGACCACATTTGGGAACGTCTGCAGTAAGGTGTATTGGTTCAGGTATAATTTCTAAAGGTCCAGAAGCTAGAAAATTAACTAAATGGAAGAAAAAATTAAAGAAATGACAAATATCTGTCCATCTTTCACCACATGCATATTTCAAAAAAACACCATCAATGCTTGCGCATGGCAATGAGAAAATCATTAGCCTGTAAACGGTTTAAAACTGACAATGATAAATTGCCAATGGCAAACTTCCCAGAGCAAGCACAAATGGTAAGAATTTTCATTTGCATAAATATTGCACTACTGGTAATTCTAATATATTTTTATTATGCTTCTTGTAGCTGCGAAAGGAGGGAAATTATCTGTTTAAAAATACTCCTATTCACTCAAAAAGCAGAGTAGGTATGGCTGAACTTCATTTACTATTCCTTGAACCTGGTGCTCATCCTTTTTTTTTTTTTTTACATCTTTCTTGGACCTCAAAAGAGCCAGTTCCCTATCTGCAGATGTCATGGACCCGATAACAGATTCTGGAATCCCAGTTTTGGCCCCAATCCACAGTTTGTACCCCTCAGCTGTATGCCAACCCAACCATGCTTCAAAATTGATTTCTCTTATAATCACATTTAGTTTTTTTCATTCAATTTAATATCACAGTTGGTGTAGTTGAAATTATTTTAAAATAATCTGTGTACTCACTATAATCAAATTTGGGAGACAAGACATAGGGGTACATTTATACAGCAAAAGCCGAAGGTCATCTTTGGTGTCATTTTCTTCGTAGAGTGACCGGGAAACCCAATTAGTGCACCGTGTCCCCTCGCATGGCTCGATTCGTTCAATTGTAGTCCACGTGGATCGTTAAGTATGAAAAGGTTCAAAAAAATAAAAAAAATTTGAAAAACTCATGTCGACCTTTTGACCTGTTGACCTAGAACATGTTGCCCTAGATACCCTGTCGACCTAGAAACCCTGTCGACCTAGTTACTGTCGACCAATAGTGGTCGACCTAGACATTGTCGACCTAGTTACTGTCGACATAGAGACCGGATCCCATACAGTAGATGGTTCCGGGGGTGGAGAAGCCTAGCTGAAATAAGGCAGAAAGGTCATATTGAAAGATTAGCTCACCTGTCACCTGTATCCATCACTCAATTCCATACTCTCAAAACAGTGACTATGATCCAGTTAAGTCAAATGATGTGTGTTTCTTTCAAGGCATTGATACCTGTAATACTCTGAAGAGGGTTGTCTGCCTTTTGACCAACAGGGTAGACATGCAGTATTATGTGTAGATGGGTAACTGCACTCACTACTGAATTTCCAGGCTCCCACTGTTCTGCTCGCTGGAATGAAGAGGTTATGTTAAAACACAAATTATGCAGAAACTTCTACTGTAAGGATTGTTATGTAAAAAGAGAGAGTGAAAGAAAGAAACAGAAACTAAGGGGTTTGGTATGAAATACCGGTGGCAGGGATGCCAACAGCCACAAGACCGATCACTGTAGATCCCGACATCCTAGGGGGTAAGTATTTTAATACCACGCCCCTCCCCTACCGTAACCCTTTAAGGGTGGTGACTTGAGCTAACCCTCCAGCGGTGGCGACTAGGGCTAACCCTGTGGGGAGGGGGGGAGGGGGCAGCTAAGGCTAACCCTACTCCCCCCAGTGCCTAAGCCTAATCCCACCCCCTCCAGAACCTATCCCCAATACTTACCTTTGGGATGTTGGCTGTTGGCGTTCTGGCATCCGTCTCCTGAGTAGTGTTAGGAATCCTGCGTCATCACATGGCCACCGGGATGCTAAATGCTTCATGAACTGAAGTATTGAGGTATAGAGATAGACTGCAGATACATTAAGGCATAAAACAGAAATATACAGACCATTATGGCCTTGTATACAGCTACATGAAAAAAATTGAAAAAAAAGGATAGGGGAAACATTATTATCAGTTATTAGAGTCTGTTACCATATTATGTAGTGAGTTTACTCAATACTGCACATCACTACCTGCCCCTTGGAGCTTTCTCTCTTAGGGGGACATGTACTAAGCAGTGATAAAAGTGGAGGAGTGAGCCAGTGGAGAAGTTGCCCATGGCAACCAATCAGCATTGACATAACATTTATAATTTGCATACTATAAACATATACAGAGCAGCTGATTGGTTGCCATGAGCAACTTCTCCACTGGCTCACTTCTCCACTTTTATCACTGCTTAGTACATGTCCCCCTTATAATTCCCTAAAACACACACTTGGGCCATAGTGGCTGATGTATGAAGCCTGGAGAAGTGATAAAGCAGTGATAAGTGCAAGGTGATAACGCAACAGCCAGTCAGCTCCTGTCATTTTTCAAATCCATAATGACTGGATGGTGCGTTATCACCTTCCACTTATCACTGCTTTATCACTTCTTTATCCCTTCTCCAGGTTAATACATCTGCCCCATATTCTTTAATGATGGAGTCACTAATTATATTGCACACTTGTAGCATATTTCTTTTTGAGGACAAAATAATACATAATCACAGCGGCACACAATGCTAAAGTACAGTGCGCATATCAGCCATTTGCTAGCTTGCTGTACCCCAGGAGTGTGGCTACTGATTCATTCAGCAGTGGCTGGGATGGGTGAATGATTGCAGGCAGTATGGGTGGGTAGCCTATAGCATGGTTCAGCAGTACAGATGGGAGAGAGGCTGCTGCAGAGAAAGACAAGACATGGTCGGGAACAAAGAAGCCAAGGAAATATGGTAAAGAGCGTTAGAAAGTCTGCACAGAAAGACAGAGATGACAGGGGATGAAACAAGACACAGATAAAAAGAGCACATTGAGAGAGAGACCTTTCAGCATTGTCAGTGCAATCTAACCCCTGCATAGCAAGAATGGCACCAGGGGCGGAGTGTTTCATGAATAAAAAATTCTAAAACAAAAGACACAGACATGCACACATACAGTGCATCCGGAAAGTATTCACAGCACTTCACTTTTTCCACATTTTGTTATATTACACTAATTACAGCCTTATTCCAAAATGGAATAAATTAATTTTTTGCCTCAAAATTCTACACGCAATACCCGATAATGACAATGTGAAAAACTGTTGTTGTTTTTTAGATTTTTGCAAATTCATTAAGAATAAAAAAAATAAGAAATCACATGTGTGAGGAAATGAGGTCTGTGACAATTAATATAGCTATGCCTCATTTCCAATGTCAAATATGTACTTTTTATACCCATATTCGCATACATTCAATTTGTCTGTTTGTTCATTCTCCATAACATGTCCATTGATGTTCATTCTCCATAACATGTCCATTGATGTTACCCTTTAGATAATGGGGGTCATTCCGAGTTGTTCGCTCGCAAGCTGCTTTTAGCAGCTTTGCACACGCTAAGCCGCCGCCTACTGGGAGTGAATCTTAGCATATTAAAATTGCGAACGAAAGATTAGCAGAATTGCGAATAGACACTTCTTAGCAGTTTCTGAGTAGCTCCAGACTTACTCGGCATCTGCGATCAGTTCAGTGTTTGTCGTTCCTGGTTTGACGTCACAAACACACCCAGCGTTCGCCCAGACACTCCTCCTTTTCTCCAGCCACTCCCGCGTTTTTCCCAGAAACGGTAGCGTTTTTTCACACACTCCCATAAAACGGCCTGTTTCCGCCCAGAAACACCCACTTCCTGTCAATCACATTACGATCACCAGAACGAAGAAAAAACCTCGTAATGCCGTGAGTAAAATTCCTAACTGCATAGCAAATTTACTTGGCGCAGTCGCACTGCGGATATTGCGCATGCGCATTAGCGACTAATCGCTCCGTTGCGACAAAAAAATAACGAGCGAACAACTCGGAATGACCCCCAATGTATTTATGTTAGACCTAGTTTGCTATTGTTTTCATACATCACAGTGGACACTCAAAGGTTGAGTCATATAAGGTACCATTGTCCCTTTTTGCTTACTCATTATTGTCCATAAGTGAGCTGACCAGACAGGGTGGATCTCTGGCTGATGTAATCACCTTGATTAGAATATGTATTGTATTCCAATGCTGTAAGATCCTAAGACAAAAAGGTCACACACCCCTGCAATATGAAGCTTCTGGGGGTCTAAGTAGAGCTACCCAGGGAGCTAAAGGAGAGATTCTTTGTCCCTAGGCTAAGAAGTAATGTTCTGCCAGGGATCTGATGTGTAATCTATTATATTGGATTTATCTGGGACTCTGTGTTGCTGGAAGAGATTCTGTGCTCCTTGACTAAGAAATAATGTTCTGTCAGGAGTTTGTGGTGGGAATTGTTGTGTGGAGTTGGATAACAGAAGTGCGCTGTTTATAACCCATTCTGTTCAATAAACCATTGTTTGTTATTCATCTACCACCATGCCTGAGTGATTTGGAACCTGGTATCTTCGCATATGGTGGCAAGCAGAGGGATCACTCAGATTACAAGCACGGATGCAAGTTATTACAGCAGAATGGAGGCAGCAGCACAATATTACAAAGACAACAAGAAGAGAGTCTTGCAAGAACTATCTCATGCAAGAAAAATTGTAATCAATGCAATGGATACCAAGGGTCTCTAATTGGAAAATTGGCTCAATGGGGCTTGGAGCACGCTTGTGATGAGGAGGATGGAGAGGACATGGCCCAGGACCCAGTGGAGGGGACCAGTAATGGAACCAGGGCAGTGGAGCTGGTGGATGGAAGTTCGTCAGCATATCAGCAGGCTGGGAAGCTGGATATGTTATTTATATTTACCAAGATGCAGTACATTTGGAAGCACTGTACTGAAGCTCAGCGGAGCGTATCCAGCATACAGGACAAATTGTGTCATCTGGGGAATGCGTTCATGCACTGCAGAAGTGAAGCAGCCACATGGAATCTGCTGGGGGAGCCAGAGTTTGTGGAATTCAGGGAGGAAGTGATCACCACAGTGGCCCAAATGACACAAAGAATACAGAGATGGAAGGGCAAGTCCAGAGTAAATTGTGTTCCTGGACAGAACCAGAGGAAGTGGCATTGGATCGGGGGGCCCTGGATACCACAGCATGGTGAGACCAGTGTTACAGGGTGGATGATGAAAGGCACCAACAGCTTCTCCCATACTCAATGGAAGAAGCTGTCCAGTGTTCTATATGGAAGGAAGATAGCGTTGAAGTGAAGAAAGCAGTGCACACAATCCAGCCACCCCAGGAGGAACTGCGCTACAACTACCCTTTTGCTGAGATGGAAGATGAGGACTTCATGAGAGAGTGCCAAGAACTATCTGCCCAGTATGTTACACTGGAGAAGGCCGACCTTGAGAAGGTGGATGCAGTGAAGCACTGCTTACAACCCCTTATTTTCTCCCTGGGGGAATGTTGCAGTGAAACACTCTGTGACCAGCCTGAGCTGTGTTACAACTGACCATGTGCAGGCTTGGAGGATATAGAAACCATTGCAGAATGCCAGCGAGACATTGAGGAAGAAGTCCTCATGGTCACCCTACCACCACTCGAGCAACAGAGCCTCCAAGGGAATCCTTCAGGTGAGCACCAACCAGTCCTGGCTACTGAGCCATTCACAGTGTTGTGTTTGAGGGAAAGGGAATTGGCTTTTGAGGGAGAAGATCTGAACAAGGATCAGTCAGTCCTATCAATTTCTCAGCAGCCACACGGGGAATTACCTGAGGGAACAGTAGAAGTGGTTTTTGAGGTGGGAAAAGTTGAGAGACAAATTGTCAGATTTTGCTACTTCCCTGCAGCCTAAGTTCAATTTGCCTTTGGCAATAGGGCAGGAGCCGCAACATGTTACTGCCATTGGGCAGGTTTTGGGCATGCAATCCGTGGAGGGGGGAGGAGAGCCCCACACTGTACCTGGAGCCATGGAAGAGTGCCAGCATCTGCCCATCCTTATGCAACAGACAAATTTATGTTTTGGACATATGGATAAAATACCCACTCCTGAAGTGACAGTGGTAATGCACCACCAGGCGGGAAACTGCTCTCACCAGGCGGGAGCCAGCATCCCACTATTTGCTTGTTCTTAGGTGGGAGATCATGAAACGAGTGGGAAAGGTACAAGCATTTACAAGTATGTTTTGGGCACAGAGTTATTTGCTACCAGGGACATATAATTGGGAATCTGTTGAAGAACTGAGCAATTGTGGGTTGCTAATTATAATTCCACCAGACCCAAAAGGCCGGTCATTAGACTCTTCAGGAAACATGGCCTTCAGTCCTTTTGACCCAGGTGGGGTTAAAGTGCCAGCTAGTTTGTACTGCCTAGACACAGGGCTTAAAAGTGGTGGAGGAACTTCTGAACTGCTAATCACCCTCTCACCAAACCTAAGAAAATACTTACTGGATTGTCCCAACAGCCTCGCTTGGACATTGAGGACTTTACCTACAACTTGCCGTCCCATTGGGTCTAAAAAGTAGGAGAGGAATGTGAGGAAATGAGTTCTGTGACAATTAATATAGCTATGCCTCATTTTCCATGTCAAATATGTACTTTTTATACCCATATTCGTATACATTCAATTTGTCTGTTTGTTCATTCTCCATAACATGTCCATTGCTGCTCACCCAATATTGTATTTAAATCAAACTTAATATTGTTAACATATGCAATTTTGTTATGTTATCTGTTACCCTTTAGATAATGTATTTATGTTAGACCTAGTTTCCTATTGTTTTCATACACCACAGTGGACACTACCAGGGATCTGCTGTGGAATCCATTATATTGGATTTATATGGGACTCTGTGTTGCTGGAAGAGATTCTGTGCTCCTTGACTAAGAAGTAATGTTCTGTCAGGAGTTTGTGGTGGGAATTGTCATGTGGAATTGGATAACAGAAGTGTGCTGAGCTGTTTATAACCCATTCTGTTCAATAAACCACTGTTGGTTTTTCGTCTACAATCGTGCCTGAGTGATTTGGAACCTGGTATCTTCACAACATGTACATAAGTATTCACAGCCTTTGCCATGAAGCTCAAAATTGAGCTCAGGTGCATCCTGTTTCCACTGATCATCCATGAGATGTTCCTACAGCTTAATTGGAGTCCCCCTGTGGTAAATTCAGTTGATTGGATGTGATTTGGAAAGGCACACCTGTCTATATAAGGTCCCACACTTGACAGTGCATGTCTGACACAAACCAAGAATGAAGTCAAAGGAACTGTTTGTAGACCTCTGAGACAGGATTGTCTCAAGGCGCAAATCTGGGAAGGGTACAGAAAAATATCTGCTGCTTTGAAGGTCCCAATGAGCACAGTGGCCTCCATCATCTGTAAATGGAAGTAGCCAGGAACCACCAGGACTCTTCCTAGAGCTGGATGGACATCTAAACTGAGTGATTGGGGGAGAAGGGCCCTAGTCAGGGAGGTGACCAAGAACCCGATGGTCACTCTGTCAGAGCTACATCATTCCTCTGTGGAGAGAGGAGAACCTTCCAGAAGGACAACCATCTCTGCAGCAATCCACCAATCAGACTTGTATGGTAGAGTGGCCAGAAGGAAGCCACTCCTTAGTAAAAAGCACATGGCCGCCCATCTGGAGTTTGCCAAAATGCACCTGAAGGACTCTCAGACCATGAAAAACAAAATTCTCTGGTCTGATGAGACAAAGATTGAACTCTTTGGCGTGAATGCCAGGCGTCATGTTTGGAGGAAACCAGGTACCGCTCATCACCAGGCCAATACCATCCCTACAGTGAAGCATGGTGGTGGCAGCATCATGCTGTGGGGATGTTTTTCAGCGACAGGAACTGAGAGACTAGTCAGGATAGAGGGAAAGATGAATACAGCAATGTAAAGAGACATCCTGGATGAAAACCTGCTCCAGAGCGCTCTTGACCTCAGACTGTGGAAACGGTTCATCTTTCAGCAGGACAACGATCCTAAAAACACAGCCAAGATATCAAAGGAGTTGCTTCAAGACAACTCTGTGAATGTCCTTAAGTGGCCCAGCCAGAGCCCAGACTTGAATCCGATTGAACATCTCTGGAGACATCTGAAAATGGCTGTGCACCGACGCTTTCCATCCAACCTGATGGAGCTTGAGAGGTGCTGCAAAGAGGAATGGGTGAGACTGCCTAAAGATAGGTGTGTCAAGCTTGTGGCATCATATTCAAAAAGACTTGAAGCTGTAATTGCTGCCAAAGGTGCATCAACAAAATATTGAGCAAAGGCTTTGAATACTTATGTACATGTGATTTCTTAGTTTTTTATTTTTAATACATTTGCAAAAATCTCACAAAAACTTTTTTCACGTTGTCATTATGGGGGCATTGTGTGTAGAAAAATGAATTTATTCCATTTTGGGATAAGGCTGTAACATGACAAAATGTGGAAAAAGTGAAGTGATGTGAATACTTTCCGGATGCACTGTATATACACAAAATAACATACAAAGGCATGTCCAGGCAACAATGGGAGTAACTGTTAGTTAATTAATATGAACCCAATTAACATAAAATCAAACGCTACCAAAAAAGTTTGTTTACCAAGCATGCAAAATAAAGAAAGAAAGAAAGAAATAGATGAATTTGTACCCTTGCATAACGACATGTTATGTTCAGGTGCAACATTGCTACATATATTGTTTGCTCACCTATGGGGGAAATGTTTAGGGTCGAGTTTTCAAATCGAGCACATTTGTGGCTTATTTTAGGTGACTTTTCATGTGCCATATGTATTAGAATGAGAGTAGAGGCAAACTCACCAGAAACACACAACTTTCAGTCTCACTGCACCGCATTGTTTACTCTAGAGCAGACCTCACCACCGGCTCTTTCATGTAAAATGGCCAGCACCAAAGGATATATTCCCGGGCTCCGTTCATACTCACTAGACGGTGCTTTGAGCCCTCGGGACTGAGGAGAGAGCACAAGATAAGGCTCCTCATCGTTATTTGTAAGTGCATTGGTGAGGGATTAACAGGACTGTTTGTTCGCACATTAAAGAACTCAGTATTTTATCATCCTGGAGTATTGGAATTTACCTGCACATTCACCGGAACTCAGATATAGGTTAATACATATTTGCTTCCATATATTCTAAATTTTTGAAAAATAAATTCATTTATTTTCTATTTCATTTTTAATACATATTTTTTAGCATGCATGCACAACGGGGGTCATTTAGATGTGCAGATCTGAATTAGGCCCAATATCTGATATGATCCACCTTTTAGGTTAATCATTTACGGTACCTCTTTTATAATTTGCTTGGTTACCAGTATTGTGAGAATTAATATGTGTAAATTGGACTATTAAATCATTTTTTAAAATAAATGACAGTTGAAATATTAAATTAGTGTGATCTGTGGGTTCATTCTAACCAGTGCTCCTTTACACAGACAGCGCAATATTCCTTTAGCAATTCTGTAGTGTTCTGTTCAGTTAGAACTTATTTAATAATTATGGATTCACAAGTATAATTGAATTTTGCAGCTAATTTTATAAAAGCTAAAAAGCTATAAAATAGAGACAATACGTTGTTCAACCATCTAGCGCCGGATACTAGGTTTTTAAAGTACTTCACATGTGTAAATTCTCCAAACTCTTAAAAATATTTTACACTATATACTGTAGGTTATACCTCTCTAACTATGCAAGATGCTTCCCTTATTTCTGTTTCCCTTGCTTGTGGTAAGTCATTCCAAAGTTGTTAGCCAAAAGAAAAAGAATAACTCAATGTACGTACATTCCTCCTTTGGGATAGTGTAAGTTATTGTGACCAAAGTGTTTCAAGTTGTGAGAGGCATATTTTAAAACCATTGTCAATTACACGACCCTTTTAAACATAATGTTGCCATTTGCGAAGACATAGATCTCTAGATAGATAGATAGATAGATAGATAGATAGATAGATAGATAGATAGATAGATAGATAGATAGATAGATGGGAGCAATTCATAGATATGTAAAGGAAAAGCAAGTTTGCATTTTAAATACATTTTACTGGGGGAAAATGACAAAAGTACAACCAATATGGTGTTATCTAATTTGGCTAGGTCTCCCAATCTGACTCCTTACCCTTTACTACCCTCAGTCATTTATGGGTAAACACACTCTGCCTAGGAGCGCAACCATGGTTTACAGGGGCATGCCATGAGTCAGGGGGGCCTGACCACGTGGCTTGCCCTGTATACTAGCCACGGGTGGAACGCAGGGAGGACAGGTAGCCGAGCAGAGAGCCGGGAGGCTGCGCTGTTCGGTGAGACATGCTTTCTGTGTGGCCGGTCTGGACATCGGCCCTTCCGGCATTGGCCCCAAGTGCCAGATGACCAGTCTAGACCTGGTAGTATATCAGTGACTGGGATGATCTTTATATTGTATATTGATCACTGCTATATGTTTTTAATATTTGTTATTGGAATACTCTGTATTTTTTGGGGATCACAAGGATGCTCTATATATTGTATGGTGGAGACTAGAGATAAGCGGTTTGGATTCCTTGGAATCCAAGACCACCTGAACATCTGGTATCTGAGTCAATCAGAGCTACGGCTCTGGTTTTTCCTATCAGACTCGGATTCCAAATCGAGGCAAAACACCATCATCCCATTGTCTGATTGTGGTGGATTATAGATTCTATAGGGGGAATTCAATTGTTTGAAAAGTCAGTTGGGTGTCTGTTTTTTTCCTGTCTATTAGATTGTAAAAAACAGACACCCAACTGACTTCTCAAACAATTGAATTCCCCCCATATAAGGAAACCTGCACTATTTCACTCGGTTCTCAGGCACACTGCTGTGTGATGTGTTGTACTCTGCTATTTCAAGTGGCTGTGCTGTGCCTAGACTGTTCAGACTCCATACAAGTGGCTGTACTGTGTCCATATGAGTGAATGTGCTGTGTCCATACTCCAGACAAGTGGCTGGGCTGTGTCCAAACTCCATACACTGTACAAGTGGCTGTGCTGCCTGTGTTTATCTTAAGTGGCTATGCTGTGTCCATCTAGAAGTGGCTGTGCTGTGTCCAGTAAGTGGCTGTCCAGTGTTCATCCACTCCAATGTTGCCGACACACCTGTCCATCTGCTCCAATGCTGCCAATGCACATGTCCAGTGTCCATCCGCTCCAGTGCTTTTGATGCACCTGTCCACTGTCCTTCTGCTCCAGTTCTGCCGATGTACCTGTCCAGTGTCCATCTTTTCCAGTTCTGATGACGCACCTGTTCAGTGTCCATCCATTCCAGTGCTGGCATCACATCTGTCCAGGGTCCATCCAGTCCAGTGCTGCTGATGCACCTGTCCAGTGTCCATCTGCTCCGGTGTTAAAAAGGTAAAGCAAAGTTTAAAAAATAAAAAAAAGTTTAAAAAATAAAAATTAAATAGTCAAGAAAAGAAAAAAAAAGGAAATAAAAATGGAAAAAAATGGGTTTCTTTTATGCTGTAGCACACTGTGTATCCATAACATACAAGTACTGTGACTTCACAGGCTGTACCACATTGTGTATCCATAACATACAAGTACTGTGACTTCTGTGTATCCATAACATACAAATACTGTGACTTTACATACCATACCCCACTCTGTATCCATAACATACAAGTCCTGTGAATACTCTGTATCCATAACATACAAGTACTGTGACAATGCAGGCTGTACCCCACTGCATATCCATAACATATAAGTACTGCAACGCTGCAGTGAGTGGTGATTTGAGAAAAAAATGTTCAAGTAAATAAATAAAATAATACTATTAAACTGTAGTTTTTGTACAACTTGAGTGTTTTCATCAATGTGAATCTTGATCAGTCAAGAGAAGAGCAGGAGCAGCAAGCAAATATTAGTGCTGCAGCTGCTGCCACCAGTAATGATGATACAAGTACTTCAATGTGTTCTACTAACATAGAGGGTTTAAGTCAGGGCATCGGAAATAAACAAAACAATATTTTACAGTTGTAAAGAAAAAAACACCTAATAAAAGGAAAGGTTAATGCAGAAAACATAAAACTAGCAACATGCCATTCACCACAAACGCCGCGGCAAGGACAGACTCGGGCCTTGGCCTTTATTTATCAGTGGTGGTTTTGCAAGTGTCAGTGATGCATATTCTTCTACCTACCATGACAATGTGAGACCTTTTCACTCAGAGTCTAGAAGAGGTGTACAAAAAATGAAACCCAATAAGGCAGTAGAACAAACTGTGTGTTCTGAAAAAATCACACATCCTTAAGGAGAGTCTAGGGGTGTTCACGTTAGCTGTGTGTGAGTCTTACATTTCTCACACTGTTCCCATAGAGAAACCTCTTTCACCTGCTTCCACCGTTTCTGCACCATCTGCACGTGTGGAGCAGTACAAGTGAAGATGGCGATGAGGACATAATAGAATTTGAGGATGCTTGTGTAGAAGTGGAACAGGATGAGGGGGATATGTGTGTACTACTATTGTTTGAGACAAAAGATGAGGATGTTGATGATGTTTTTTGACTAAGTCAGCGTCTGCAGTTCTTTCCCGTGATAAAAAGTAAGCCATCGTGATGCCTGGGCATAAGACCAATAAAGCCACCTTTTGGGTGTGGAATTATTTTTACCCAAATCCTGACATTTGTGAAGGCATATGCTCCATTTGTGAGGCCAAAGTTAGTAGAGGTAGGGACGTTAGCCATTCAGGTACCTCCTCCATGTTACGTCATTTGCATCAAGTTCATGAAATTTATTTTACAAGATTATAATGTAATTAACACCCTCACTTCACAGAGAATAAGGACCATATATTTGTCAGTGCTTAGCACAATCAATTAATTTTTTTTTTTTGATAATTCTTTTATTGTCTTTTTGCAGCTAGGCCTCACAGAGAAAGTTCATTCACATCAGTGTCTTCCCATACAGTTGTCAATGTCTACTACAATCAATCAATCTTTTTTTTTTTTTTTTATTCTACTATTATAAATATAAATAAATATAAATGGGGTGATTCTCCACTGTGAGTTGTCACTTGCAAAAAAAAGTAGACAATTGTTCTCTTTAATTCTACAACTTGCGTATGTTGTGTTCATCGATATGGATAACGTAGACCATATAGTTGCCTACCATAATCAATAAACAATCAATCAGTATTCTTTTAATTATTCTTTTATTGTCTTTTTGTCACCATGCCTCACATCACTGTCACTTAGCTTGCTCAGCCAGCTAGCTAGGTGCAGCCTTTTGGCCTAAACATGATGAAAACAATATTGTGAGCTATGAGCTGGTTAAAATTGAGTGGAAATTACTGGAAATTAATGTTATTGAGGTTAATAATACTCACGTAACACAAAAAGGCCCAAACTATGTAATTTTAGCTTTTTTTGTCAATTTTTGGGGAAAAAAAGCAAAACCAAAACCAGTCACAACATTTTCACAAAACCGGAGACCAGTGGTGAAGACCAGAGTGGCTTTCGGCCATGAAAGCAACCACTAAACAACTTCTTGGGGACAATGACTGCCTAACACCCTCACAGGGACACCATAACGTTTGGGTCCAGGAAGACATAGCAAAGTGATTTATTTTTTTCTTTTACACTGCTTGGGAGAATTAAAAAAAACAGTGGGAAATTGACAGTGGATGAGACTCTGATAAGAATTCTCTATTTTACAGTGACCAGGTTGTTGGAATATGTGAGTACGGGTGAAAGAGGTATGGCAGAGTGTGTGTACCCATCCAGGGGCGTAACCAGAACTTAGTGGGCCCCATAGCAACATTTTGAAGGGGACTCTATTCCAATGCTTCTAGATTGACAACTCTCTGCAGCAGTGCCCACATTACTGTGCCCCATTTCATATTATGTCACACTATAGTACCTCCACTTCATATTGTACCACATTACAGTGCCACATTTCTTATTATGCCACACTATAGTACCTCCACTTTATATTGTACCACAATATAGTGCCCCAGTGCATATTATATAACATTATAATGCCCTCCAGTTTATTTTATACAACATTACAATGAGCAGGTCCAGGGGCATAACTAGATATATTGTAGTACCCATGGCAAAAGTTTGTAAGGGCCCCTGTGTATCACCCAATAGTGAAAAATGTATATAACACATGTAACGTTGACCTGAAAGGTGGGCCCCTCTCAGCTCTGGGCCCCATAGCAGCTGCACCCCCTGCACCTATGGTAGCTGCGCCCTTGTACCCACCATTTTATGCCCTAATACTATGAATAGCCAGGTTCTTAACCAGTGAGATGGTTTATTGAAGTAGCAATGTGAAGGTACGGCCATACTTACAGTTATGCATCCCCAAATAAGTAGAACGTAGCGGAGCTTGTGTGGAGCATACAGGTCACTAGCCAGCGACTGTATCTGAGAAGCAGTGCACATGCAAGTGGTACCAGGCTCTCTATGGTGGCACTCTATAGTGATATTGGCAGGAATTGCAGTGTCTTTCCAGGACCTAAGTAGAGGATGTCTGTCTCCCACTGTGGTGCTCTGACACAGTGACAAGATGGTGGCACACATGAAGTGGTAGGTTGGGTGGACATCTAGGTTAGGTAATGAAGTTTCCCTGTAGGAGCAATTATGGAGTATGTGCACTAACACTGTACTACTGCAACACCCCTCATCGCTACAAGCTTCTCCATGTTACACAAACATTTGCTCAAATGCTTCCTTGTAGCAACCTGTAAAAAACATTAAGGGCTAGACAAATGAAAGAAAACATCTACATTTCAAATGGCTTTAGTCCACTTTTCTTCTCAGTAAGAGTAGGCCTGAGTAGACCACATTCACAGTCTTTATATGCACACATTAAGGACTGCTATCGCATTGTCGATGTCTTCCACATTTATGACATTTTTATCTTACATAGGGGCTTATTTATTAACATTATTTTTACTAAAATAATGTGAAAAAAGGGTATTTTCCCACCCGTTTCACATTATTTTAATATCACCTGAATGTATTAAAGAGCATTTGGAGCAGTTTTCATGAAAAAATTGTATTTTTTTTTAGTAAGCCATATCGCATTCCCCATACTTATAATCATGGGAAATGCGATGTGGCCCAATTTACAAAAAAAAATTTTTTTAATACTGCAGTGTGCCCTGTGATAATTTTGAGATCACAGGGCAGCACAGCGATCTGCACCCTTTGTCCAGCTTTCTCTGCACCCTGGTAGAGAAAGCTGTGCGAGGACCGGGCTCCAGTAATCAGCTATGGACCACAGCTATGGACAATCAGCTATGGATCACAGTGTAAAAAAAAGAAAAGAAAAACCCCAAAACATACTTACCATTCCAATAGTCGGTGTCCGCTGCTTTGGTGAGCGCTGTCGGGTGCTGGGTCCCCCATATGCTGCACTGTGACCCCAGTGCAGTAAAGTGACACTGCAAAATGGCAGCTCCCTTTACAGCACCGTGAGTCACAGCACGGAAGAAAGACCCAGGGCCCAGCAGTGCTCATCGAAGCAGCGGACACCGGCTCCTGGGACTGGTAAGTATGAATATGGGGAGGTGCTTTTTCCTGCACGGTGGTAGTCACACTCACAATGGAGGGGGAGAACCTGGCAGCAGGCCATCGGGATAATTATGATTTATATTTTTTTTAAATACCCAATGATGCTGCGAAGAGGCATCCCAGGGACAGAGCTTGACCGCAAACTCTGTCCCTACATGCGATAATTGATTCATCCATGCGATGTACTCAATTATCGCAGTGCGAGTTTGGTCAAGTTTATCACCTGTCATCTGCATCATCAGATGCGGATGGTGATAAATAGACCTCAAAGTCATTTATCCTATCTTGGACTTCGATTCAAACTAATCAGCTGAAATTGGTTTCTGCATGTCCAAGGTTCATTGAATGCAATGTTGGTGAATTTCTCATCATGGGCAGGATGCATGACGCATAGCATTTTGAATGCGATGAAGCACGCCACTCTTCGCAAACATAGCTGCATTTATTAACGCAATATGCTTAAAGAAAATCCCAAAGGACAGCTCTTGCGGTAAAAGCTGTCCTTTGAAATAATAGGACTTCCAGGTTTATGACCCGGAGTCCTATATATGTATGCATGGGCTAATGCATGCCATTTGGGTGCTGGGAGGGATCCGATTGGATCACTCTTAGTGGGGAAATGTGATATAAGCACATAGGCTTCTGTAAGGAAATGCCATCTAAAAATGGCATTGCCACTGCATCGAAGCCCCAGAATCTATCGCATTCCGGAGCTTGGTGCATAGCAGTAAGTGGTCAAACCTCCAAAAACTACATTATCTGAGTTTTGGACACATTTTTCATCTTTATGCATCCCGTCCCCATAGGTGGTTTTCCAGTTTTTAATCTTGTGATTGAATGTCCACACTGGTAGCTTCTGGTTCAGATGTGTCTGGCATATCCAGCGACACATACTTGTTCAGCATTTCAAAATCCATCTTATCTGTTATTTGTGCTGCTTCTTTAAATATGACATCTCCTGACTTGACAAGCTCTCTGGTATTTGGATTCCATAATCTGTGAATCCAATTTTATTCATGGATTTTGGACCAGTAAAGACTCTGTTATGTCATACCAAGCAGACTGGCTTATATTTTCAGTCTATAAACCATTTGTGGTTTTACTTATTTTGACTTTCTGTGATGTATTTTAAATTGTGTCTTACACCTTTTCACTGTTACACATACTGTATTTCTGCTGCGGGGTACACTGGGCTCCACAAGGATAGACATTGGGGTGTAGAGTAGGATCTTGATCCAAGGCACCAACAGGCTCAAAGCTTTGACTGTTCCCAGAATGCACAGCGCCGCCTCCTCTATAACCCCGCCTCCCTGCACAGGAGCTCAATTTTGTAGTTGGTGCTGCAGTAAGCAGGCACTTAACAGAGGGGCTGATCCAGGCAGCCCTAAGAAGAGCTTTTTTTGCAGAAAAAAAGTGAAGACTTCAAGGGCAGCAGCGGTGGTAAATGTCAGGAGACATTCACTGCTGCAGCTCCAGCTCTCCCCAGCGGCGCTGTACACTCCCGAGCCCTGGTTGCCGGGTAACTACAGTAGGAGGCTCCGGTTTTCTTCTCAGTCAGGCACACACGACGGGGCTCTCCGGGATCGCGTGGCCACGCTTCGGGAGGAGGTAAGTGGGTCCCGCTTGCGGGACCCGGTCTTTATCGCGATCCAGCGCGGTCAGTGGGAGTACAGGCGATCCCACTAGATCACCAGGGCATGGGTGCCGGTCAGGTTTTCTCTTTAAACCATTTTAATAGTAGCCCACAGTACCCGGTGGTTTTGCCAGCAGGGTGATAAGGCTTAGACCTGAAGCCCCTCCCCCAGCCCCAGGGCGCCATTTCCCGCAAATGTTCCCGCCCTGGAGCTGCATATCTGTCTATCCCTCACTCCCTGTCAGTGTCTGGGCGCCATTATCTCTCAGCTTCACTGTTCCTGGGACTGCTTGGGCAAATCCTCCTGTGTAAAGCCGCCTGGTTGTCAGTGCTGTGACTTTACATGACACTTAAGTATTCTACCTGCCTTTTTAGTCAGTGTTAGTAAGAAAGAGTGCATTTAGTCAGGGTTTCCTAGTACAATTACCCTGTGATATACATCCAGTTCTTACTGTGCAGTGTTATATCTATTGACTACATAGCTATATATATAAGCTAGTCCAGTGCAGTATTATTGTTAGTAATAACCTTTGCATTGTACAAACTGTGACTATCTGTGTGTGCAGTAGCTAGCTGAGTGGTGTCCATTTCGTGTCTTTCACTCAACTTGCTATCCCTATATTCTATAACCTGAGGATTCTTGGTGCGTCAGGTTTTATATTGATATAGGATTTTTCACAAAGATATACTTTAAAACGTATTTGTCTCTGTGATTTAGGGGGTCATTCCGAGTTGTTCGCTCGTTGCCGATTTTTGCTATACTGCAATTAGTTGCTAACTGTGCATGCGCATGGTACGCAGAGCGCATGCGCTTAGTTATTTTACAAAAAACTTAGCTGTTTTGCTGTAGCGTCTGCGGCGCTTTTCAGTCGCACTGGTGTTCGGTAAATGATTGACAGGAAAGGGGCGTTTCCGGGCGGCAACTCAGCGATTTCCCGGCGTTGGATAAAAAACGCAGGCATGTCAGGGAAAAACGTGGGAGTGTCTGGAGAAATGGGGGAATGGCTGGGCGAACGCAGGGCGTGTTTGTGACATCAAACCAGGAACGAAACGGGCTGAGCTGATTGCAGTGTAGGAGTAAGTCTCGAGCTACTCAGAAACTGCTAAGAATTTTCTATTCGCAATTCTGCTAAGCGAAGATACACTCCCAGAGGGCGGCGGCCTAGCGTGTGCAATGCTGCTAAAATCTGCTAGCGAGCGAACAACTCGGAATGACCCCCTTAGTCACCATATCTCTCCTTTATCTCTGCTGGTGCTGACTACACTGCGCAGGGGTTCGGGTAAGAGGTATTGTGCTACTGCCAATTGTACTGTGTTACCTGATACTGCAAGTTATATCATGTCTGCTTCTGAGGGTAACGGTTCTGGGGCTGAACACACTGCCGGTGTTGCTGAAGCCACAGATCCCTATGAGGAAAATATAGCAGCTGTGGGCTCCGGTTCTGCGGGCTCCTTGCCCCCCAGTGGGACTGTGGCAACGGAGGTACATAATGACCCACCGTGGGCCGCTTTTTCCATGCTTCTACATACGCTAGTTAATAAACTAACACCCCCTATGGGACCCCCTATGCAGGTACAACCGTATGTGGTCCCTGCAGCTAACCCGCCGTGGGCGGACGATTTATCTGCTCAATTGAGGAAGTAGAACCAGTCCCTGACTACTAAAAAGTCTGACCATCGCTCACCTAAGTCCAAGGGGTCCTCTAAGCGAGCTCTGGTCTCCTCACAATCCACTGCTGTCACTGACACCTCGTCAGATGAAGACGGCACTTACACTGACTCCACAGGTTCTGACTCAGATACTGCTGATGGGGAGGGTAGTTCACATGTGGATGTTCCTGATCTTTTGGAGGCTATTAAATTAATTCTACAGATTACGGATGATCCCGAGCCATCTGTCCCTCCTAAGAAACCAGATAGGTTCAAGCTTCAGAAGGTGATTAAAGTTAAACAAGTTTTACCTCACTCTGACCACCTAGTGGATATACATCAGGAACCCTGGGAAAACCCGGGTACGAAGTTTGTGCCTCAAAAGAAGATGCTGGCTCGCTATCCCCTCGCACCAGAGCTGTCTAAGAATTGGGAAACGCCTCCTCCAGTAGACTCACACGTGGCTAGGATGGTGGTTTCCTCAGCTCTACTTGTCACTACCGTCACGTCTCTAAAAGAGCCTACGGATAAACGTGTGGAGGGTTGTCTGAAAGCGATTTACACCCTCACGGGTGCTGCACAAAGGCCCACTATTGCAGCAACATGGGCTGCAGAAGCTATTGAAGCATGGGCCTTAGAGTTAGAAGCTGAAATCTCTTCTGACCATGCTAGACAATGCTTGTCATATATTGTCACAGCTTCGCGCTATATTAAAGAGGCGGCTTCTGATGCTGGTATCCTAGCAGCCAAGGCCTCTACTACGTCAGTCCTGGCTCGCCGGATATTGTGGCTGAGATCCTGGTCTGTGGATCTGGACTCTAGAAAAACCCTGGAGGTACTCCCTTTCAAGGGAGATATTCTGTTTGGGGAGGACTTAAATAAGATAGTGGCTGACTTGGCTACTGCCAAAACTGCCTGTCTGCCAAGTACTGCTCCTTCTGTGTCGAAGGCTAAAGGTACTTCCTTTCGCCCCTTTCGTCCTTCAGGTAAAGCAAAAGGTCAGGCGTACAACAAGCAGGCCCGCACTTCCAAACCTGGTAAGCCAAAGCCCAAAAGAGCCTGGGCGGCCCGTCAGCCAGCTTCAAAGGCTGATAAGCCTGCCGCATGACGGGCCGGGCCGGGCCTCCCCCTGGGGAATCCCAGGGTGGGGGGCCGGCTTCTAGGGTATACCCAGGAATGGTTGCAGACCACTTCAGATGCCTGGGTATGGGAAGTCATCACTCGAGGTTACGCCATAGCCTTCAAAAACCGACCCCTCATCGATTTTGCCGGACAGATATCCCGTTGGACCAGACAAAGGCAAACACTCTACATTCGGTGGTACAGACCCTCCTGGATACAGGAGTCGTAGTACAGGTGCCTCTTGCGCAGAGAGGCCGGGGGTACTATTCTCCGCTGTTTCTAGTCCCGAAACCGAATGGGTCCTCCTGGCCCATTCTAAACCTCAAGGCATTGAACAGGTTTGTGAAGGTTTCCAAGTTCTGTATGGAAACCCTTTGCTCTATAGTTCTGGCCTTGGAACCTGGGGACTACATGGTCTCCCTGGATATACAGGATGCTTACCTGCATATTCCTATAGCAGCGTCACATCAGCAATACCTGAGGTTTGCTATTGGCAACCTCCATTACCAGTTTCTGGCGTTACCTTTTGGTTTAACAATGGCTCCGCATGTCTTCACCAAAGTCATGGCGGTGATGACGGTGGTACTCCGCCATCAAGGGGTCAGGATACTGCCGTATCTGGAAAGACTTGTTAATCCTGGCAAATTCCCCAGAACTTCTCCTACGTCATCTAGATATGACGGCCTGGTTTCTACAAGCCCACGGGTGGCTCATCAACTGGAAGAAATCCTCCCTTGTCCCTGCTCAGAGCATGGTGCATCTGGGAGCGCTATTGGACACTCACAATAAGAGGTTGTTCTTGTGTCAGGAGAAAATCCTGAAGCTTCATGACAGGATTCGTTGCTTCCTTTCTCGTCCACAAGTGTCGATACATTCGGCGATGCAGATGCTGGGCCTCATGGTATCAGCATTCGACATGGTGGAGTATGCTCAATTCCATTCTCGCCCCCTCCAGAGGCTGATTCTAGCCAAGTGAGACGGCCTGCCTCACCGGATCAGGTCTCAAATGATCTCATTGACTCCGGAGGTCTGTCTGTCGCTGCTCTGGTGGCTCCAGGACCAACAATTGTGCAGGGGCCGTCCCTTCTGGATATCCAACTGGGTCCTGTTGACGACAGATGCCAGTCTAAGAGGTTGGGGTCCAGTGCTGGAGCAACACTCCCTTCAGGGTCGGTGGACCAAGGAGGAGTCCCTCCTCTCAATCAACATTCTGGAATTGCGGGTGGTCTTCAATACATTGAACCTAGCCCAGCATTTAATTCAGAACCGTCCTGTTCAGGTGCAGTCGGACAACGCCACCACAGTGGCTTACATAAATCATCAAGGCGGCACTCGAAGCCGTCTGGCAATGAAGGAAGTCTCACGGATTCTACATTGGGCGGAACGCCATCTACCGGCCATATCGGCAATCTTCATTCCGGGAGTCCTGAATTGGGAAGCGGACTTTCTCAGTCATCAGGACGTACATACCGGCGAGTGGGGCCTCCATCCAGAAGTGTTTCAACTCCTAGTGGAAAGGTGGGGCCTTCCAGACGTAGATCTGATGGCGTCTCGACACAATCACAAGGTTCCGGTCTTCGGAGCAAGGACAAAGGATCCTCAAGCAGCATTCGTGGATGCGCTGGCGGTGCCGTGGAGGTTTCAGCTGCTGTACGTGTTCCCTCAGGTGTCACTCCTGCCCAGGGTAATTCGGAAGTTCAAGCAAGAAAGAGGGATTCTGCTTCTCATAGCTCCGGCGTGGCCCAGACGGCACTGGTTCTCAGACCTGCAAGGCCTATCGTCAGAGCGTCCAATTCTACTTCCACAACACCCAGACCTCCTCGTTCAGGGCCCCTGTGTCTACCAGGACCTAGCCTGGCTGTCTTTGACGGCGTGGCTCTTGAAGCTTCCGTCTTGAGGGCTAAAGGGTTTTCTGAGGCGGTCATTCAAACTATGTTGCGGGCCCGGAAACCGGCTTCTGCTCGGATTTACTATAGGGTCTGGCATTCTTACTTTGTTTGGTGCGCATCTAACAATTATGACGCTTCTAAGTTTGATACGGCCAAGTTGTTGGCTTTTCTTCAGCAGGGCCTGGACTTAGGCCTGCATCTGGACTCCCTCAAGGTTCATATTTCTGCCTTGTCGGTGTGGTTTCAGAGAAAAATTGCGACCTTACCTGATGTGCATACCTTTACTCAGGGTGTGTTGCGTATCCAACCTCCCTATGTCCCGCCTATGGCTCCTTGGGACTTGTCGGTGGTTTTGGAGGCGTTACAAGAGTTATACAGTACAGTAGGCCATTGCTGTATCTTGCAGCTCTGTGTCACTGCAAGTATCCATTCCATATCTGTGCTGCATTTTTGCGAGCAGTATATATAGTAGTACAGTGCAGCATTTTGGTGACCAACAGTATATAGTTGTACAGTACAGTAGGCCATTGCTGTATCTTGCAGCTCTGTGTCACTGCAAGTATCCATTCCATATCTGTGCTGCATTTTTGTGAGCAGTATATATAGTAGTACAGTGCAGCATTTTGGTGACCAACAGTATATAGTTGTACAGTACAGTAGGCCATTGCTGTATCTTGCAGCTCTGTGTCACTGCAAGTGTCCATTCCATATCTGTGCTGCATTTTTGTGAGCAGTATATATAGTAGTACAGTGCAGCATTTTGGTGACCAACAGTATATAGTTGTACAGTACAGTAGGCCATTGCTGTATCTTGCAGCTCTGTGTCACTGCAAGTATCCATTCCATATCTGTGCTGCATTTTTGTGAGCAGTATATATAGTAGTACAGTGCAGCATTTTGGTGACCAACAGTATATAGTTGTACAGTACAGTAGGCCATTGCTGTATCTTGCAGCTCTGTGTCACTGCAAGTATCCATTCCATATCTGTGCTGCATTTTTGTGAGCAGTATATATAGTAGTACAGTGCAGCATTTTGGTGACCAACAGTATATAGTTGTACAGTACAGTAGGCCATTGCTGTATCTTGCAGCTCTGTGTCACTGCAAGTATCCATTCCATATCTGTGCTGCATTTTTGTGAGCAGTATATATAGTATTACAGTGCAGCATTTTGGTGACCAACAGTATATAGTTGTACAGTACAGTAGGCCATTGCTGTATCTTGCAGCTCTGTGTCACTGCAAGTATCCATTCCATATCTGTGCTGCATTTTTGTGAGCAGTATATATAGTATTACAGTGCAGCATTTTGGTGACCAACAGTATATAGTTGTACAGTACAGTAGGCCATTGCTGTATCTTGCAGCTCCGTGTCACTGCAAGTATCCATATCTGTGCTGCATTGTTGTGAGCAGTATATAGTAGTACAGTGCAGCATTGTGGTGACCAGTATACTACAGTACAATAGTCCAGTGCTGTTCTTGCTGCTCAGTGTCAGTTCTCCATAGTATTATCAGTGCTCAGTAAAATCAGTGCTCAGTATAATCAGTGATTGATCAGTATAATCAGTTCTCAGTATAATCAGTCCGCTGTTAGACTTGCGCCCGTTTTCCGCCATTAGTGAATTGGGATTTAGACAATTGATGAAGTTATTGTGTCCCCGGTACAAAATCCCATCTAGATTCCACTTCACTAGGCAGGCGATAGCGAGATTTTACCAATTAATATCAGTGATTTATATTAATTATTAATTACAGTGATCTTGCCAAATGATTCCAGTGATTTTGTCATTTTCTTCCAGTGATTTGGCCCAAGAATACCATTGATTAGAACAAATAATTCCTGTGATTTTGTCATTTTCTATTTGGACCAATAATACCATTGATTAGAACAAATAATTCCTGTGATATTGAGGTGTTTGTGTCGCTTAGCTTAGCCATCCAGCGACCACAGTACACCTCTTTTTCTCTTTTCTTTGCATCATGTGCTGTTTGGGGACTATTTTTTTAAGTGCCATCCTGTCTGACACTTCCGTATATGTCCAGTGGAACTGCCATTTGATATAATTCCCGACATTACTGCCATATAATTCCAGTAGAAATAAAAGATAGGATCATTAATTTCATAAAGCGCATAAATGGGAAGGTAATTAATCACTTTCCCATTAGAGGATGTGCCTTCTTGTTTTGCGTACCCCCACTCACGCTGTAAAGGGGTGTTTGAAGCACATCAAGGTATCTTTGTTCTTCTATATGCACAATCTAAATATCCACAGTCTCAATACAGAAAGAGGAGGAAAAGCCGTTTTGAGAACCGAGTAAAACCGAGTAAAACCGAATCCGCTCATCACTAATCGTACCCCAACTCACACGGCTGTGTAGGTGTAAACTCCTATCAAGGTTTCTTTATTCTGCTGTTCTGAGATGTGGTCTCTAGGATATATTTCTAGTCCAGGATAGCCTCATATGGATTGGTGCATTGGGGAAAAAAACAACCAATGTGTTGTATCTCCTTTACAAAGTCAATTTCAGTGTATGTTGGATGGTTAATAATGCATCACCATATAAAGACCCTCCACCGATCAATGGCATATATGCACGTACCCCAACTCACACAATAATAAATGGGGTGACTCCCGTAAAGGTATCTCTAAAATGGTTTATAGGCGTACCCTAACTCACACATGAATCCGCAACATGAATCCCATCAAGGTATCTTTACTGTTCCCCTCCGAAAAACAGTTTCTTTTTATGCACCAGCCAAAATTATGAAGAAGCTTGTGGTCTCCAGAAAAATTATAACAATTTATTGGTTCCTCAAGAAGCCATGTGAAACAATTTCAATCATATATAAGAACATGATCAAAAAAATTCATTAAAAAAAAAATCAATTTTTTTTTAAAAAGTTATAAAATACACAAACAAGTCCATAAAATTCACTGGTATAGAGATGGCTACTCACACAGCAGTCTGCCGACGCGTTTTGGTCCTTGGACCTTTGTCAAGACATAACCTGCTGTGTGGGAAGCCAGATATTTATAGTACAAGTAGCCAATCCTATTCCAACAGGAAATCAGTGCATAGGAAGTGATGTCATCTCCTTATTTCCATATTCATACAGAAATATGGAATAACCTTAGTTGCATATTAGATGAATATATATACCTTAATCTATTCCTATTTACAGGTTTATTTCTATATCCTATTCATTCTAAAAGAAAACGTTTTGATGACATTCTATATGGATCTCCTCTTGCAAGGGATTCTGGATGTTGTAGTCTCTGTCACGCCAGTCTAACAGTGTAAATACCAGAATGCAGATATATATTGATCTTAACCTATTTGGGAAATAATGGCCCTCATTCCGAGTTGATCGGTCGCAAGGCGAATTTAGCAGAGTTACACACGCTAAGCCGCCGCCTACTGGGAGTGAATCTTAGCTTCTTAAAATTGCGACCGATGTATTCGCAATATTGCGATTACTAACTACTTAGCAGTTTCAGAGTAGCTTCAGACTTACTCTGCCTGTGCGATCAGTTCAGTGCTTGTCGTTCCTGTTTGACGTCACAAACACACCCAGCGTTCGCCCAGGCACTCCCACCGTTTCTCCGGCCACTCCTGCGTTTTTTCCGGAAACGGTAGCGTTTTCAGCCACACGCCCCTGAAACGCCGTGTTTCCACCCAGTAACACCCATTTCCTGTCAATCACATTACGATCGCCGGAGCGATGAAAAAGCCGTGAGTAAAATTACTTTCTACATAGCAAAGTTACTTGGCGCAGTCGCAGTGCGAACATTGCGCATGCGTACTAAGCGGATTTTCATTGCGATGCGATGAAAAATACCGAGCGAACAACTCGGAATGAGGGCCAATGTCCACATAGAGAAATAGAATCAAATTGAACAAAATAAGATGATATCCGCGGTTTTCAATATTATGTAGTAACCGGAAGTGTTATCCCATTCAGATCAGCGCAAAGGACATTTGGACATGTAGTCCGCCCAAGACGCCGTTACCGGTCCGATGTTTACCATCCAAACATAAGTCCATCCACAATCGGCTACCCCCTCCCATGCCCCACCCGCCAGTCCACGGCTGACATAATGTCAAGCCTACAGTTGGCACATTTAATCTTTCAAAATCCGACCGCATTCGCGACCGGAAGTGCTCCCATCTCGTTGCAGGTGTAGTGCATCATGGGATATGTAGTCTCATAGGGATGCTTTGCACATGCGTCCTGTGTAGCACTTGCTTCTGTGGATCTTCTTGGTGAATCATGGGAAATGTAGTCAGTGGTAGACACTTGCGCTTTGGCCACCGTCAGTTCAGATCGAAACTTTGGACAATTTTTTTGAAGTGCCATCCTTTCTGACACTGCAGTGCCACTCCTAGATGGGCCAGGTGTTTGTGTCGGCCACTTGTGTCGCTTAGCTTAGTCACACAGCGACCTTGGTGCGCCTCTTTTTTTCTTTGCATCATGTGCTGTTTGGGGACTATTTTTTTGAAGTGCCATCCTGTCTGACACTGCAGTGCCACTCCTAGATGGGCCAGGTGTTTGTGTCGGCCACTTGTGTCGCTTAGCTTAGTCACACAGCAACCTTGGTGCACCTCTTTTTTTCTTTGCATCATGTGCTGTTTGGGGACTATTTTTTTAAGTGCCATCCTGTCTGACACTGCAGTGCCACTCCTAGATGGGCCAGGTGTTTGTGTCGGCCACTTGTGTCGCTTAGCTTAGTCACACAGCGACCTTGGTGCGCCTCTTTTTTTCTTTGCATCATGTGCTGTTTGGGGACTATTTTTTTGAAGTGCTATCCTGCCTGACACTGCAGTGCCACTCCTAGATGGGCCAGGTGTTTGTGTCGGCCACTTGTGTCGCTTAGCTTAGTCACACAGCGACCTTGGTGCGCCTCTTTTTTTCTTTGCATCATGTGCTGTTTGGGGACAATTTTTTTGAAGTGCCATCCTGTCTGACACTGCAGTGCCACTCCTAGATGGGCCAGGTGTTTGTATCGGCCACTTTTGTCGCTTAGCTTAGTCACACAGCGACCTTGGTGCGCTTCTTTTTTTCTTTGCATCATGTGCTGTTTGGGGACTATTTTTTTAAGTGCCATCCTGTCTGACACTGCAGTGCCACTCCTAGATGGGCCAGGTGTTTGTGTCGGCCACTTGTGTCGCTTAGCTTAGTCACACAGCGACCTTGGTGCGCCTCTTTTTTTCTTTGCATCATGTGCTGTTTGGGGACTATTTTTTTAAGTGCCATCCTGCCTGACACTGCAGTGCCACTCCTAGATGGGCCAGGTGTTTGTGTCGGCCACTTGTGTCGCTTAGCTTAGTCACACAGCGACCTTGGTGCGCCTCTTTTTTTCTTTGCATCATGTGCTGTTTGGGGACAATTTTTTTGAAGTGCCATCCTGTCTGACACTGCAGTGCCACTCCTAGATGGGCCAGGTGTTTGTGTCGGCCACTTGTGTCGGTTAGCTTAGTCACACAGTGACCTTGGTGCGCCTCTTTTTTTCTTTGCATCATGTGCTGTTTGGGGACTATTTTTTTAAGTGCCATCCTGTCTGACACTGCAGTGCCACTCCTAGATGGGCCAGGTGTTTGTGTCGGCCACTTGTGTCGCTTAGCTTAGTCACACAGCGACCTTGGTGCGCCTCTTTTTTGCTTTGCATCATGTGCTGTTTGGGGACTATTTTTTTGAAGTGCCATCCTGCCTGACACTGCAGTGCCACTCCTAGATGGGCCAGGTGTTTGTGTCGGCCACTTGTGTCGCTTAGCTTAGTCACACAGCGACCTTGGTGCGCCTCTTTTTTTCTTTGCATCATGTGCTGTTTGGGGACTATTTTTTTGAAGTGCCATCCTGCCTGACAATGCAGTGCCACTCCTAGATGGGCCAGGTGTTTGTGTCAGTCACTTGTGTCGCTTAGCTTAGCCATCCAGTGACCTCGGTGCAAATTTTAGGACTAAAAATAATATTGTGAGGTGTGAGGTGTTCAGAATAGACTGGAAATGAGTGGAAATTATGGTTATTGAGGTTAATAAAACTATGGGATCAAAATGACCCCCAAATTCTATGATTTAAGCTGTTTTTTAGGGTTTTTTGTAAAAAAACACCCGAATCCAAAACACACCCGAATCCGACAAAAAATTTTCGGTGAGGTTTTGCCAAAACGCGTCCGAATCTAAAACACGGCCGCGGAACCGAATCCAAAACCAAAACACAATACCCGAAAAATGTCCGGTGCACATCACTACTTATAATTAATAACAAGCGTTTACATCCCCTCTCTATTCGTTGCTCTTTCGGTAACATACCGAATATTGCCCATATATCAGTAAAAGGAACATAGTTTACAAAGTTATCAAGAGCAAATCGTCTTACCCTGAGCCAGAATAATCTCAACATGGGGCACTTCCAAAAGTAATGGTACATATCCGCTATATCAGCATGACATCTGGGACAAGAGGCGGATGGTATCAATCCTGCTAAATGTTGCCTATGGGGTGAAAAGTAAACCTTATGATACATGTTCAAAAACATTTTCTGATACTGAATCGCCGGAATTGTTTTTTTCGACCAGCATAGTGTCCTCAACAATCCATCACATGTCAAAGAGGGAATAATGCGTACCCAAGAGTTCATACCCGACTGAATAAGATTATGGTTAATATTCTGCCTCAGGAAAGTATAGTGGTGTGAGATCGCTCCCTTTACTGTCAAGTCAGATTTTAGCAGCACATCTAAAGAATTATTCCAGTCATTGTCAGATAATTTGCCTATCACCGACATAGCATAGTGCTTAGCCTTCATATAGGCAAAAGGGTATCTTTGGAAACTCGGGATTCGGAACCTCTCCGATGCTTGTGTATACGAAAGAGGTGCTTTAGTATCTTTGTTTAAAAGTGTCCCCACATTATGTAGTCCTTCTGATTTTAGTCTATCATATGGTGAGGCTGCCAACCCACCCTGAAAATCAGGATTGTGAAGGAATTGTGAAAAAAGGGAGTTATAGGAGTTTAAGTCTTGTCTATGTCGGGGTATATGCCAAATACGTTTTGTAGTCCATAATAAGGGATTATTACGTATATTGTTTTCTACTTCGCTATCATGTAGGTGCAGCAGACCCGTCAAGTTACAGTTAGTTAAAAACTGTTTTTCTAGAGAAGTGTTAGCATATAGGTCGGTTTCAGAGAACCAATCTCGCAGATATCTCAATATCGCCGCTTGATTATAATTTAAGATATTAGGAAAGTTAATCCCTCCGTTGGCAACCGGTTGTTGCAATTTTATCAGCCCTATGCACGGTCTTTTAGCTCCCCAGATACATTTTCTAAAGTGGCCGTTCAATGAACCAATATCCTTTTGAGATAAGAGTAGAGGCAAAGCCTGTAATATATACAACCATCTTGGAAATGTCACCATTTTAATTAGATTCGCTCTCCCCATATACGACAGCATCAAGTGTGCCCAACCCTCTAGCTCCCTTGCCGTATCCGTTAATGCCGTAGAGATGTTCAATCTGTATAGCTCTGCCGGACGTTTGGGAAGGCGGATCCCTAAGTAGACAATGTATGATCTCGCCCACCTCACCGCAATTAGTCATTCCCAATGCAGAGTGGTAATGAAGGGATGCAGCTAGAGATCCACTAATTTAGCCAGATTAATTGTGAATCCTGTGTTACGCACACCAGTGCTAACAGGAGTATACCGGTGTATGAACAGAGAGGGAAGCGAAGCAAACGAACTCACAGACAGTATAACATAACATACACAGGGGGTGATGGAATAACTAATAAACACAAAGTGAACGGAGAAGCCCAAAGGCTCAGGAATTGGGTGTCTCCCTAGTGTCAGGAATGCTCAGATGGAATAGAGCAGACAATGAAGCGATGTGTAGTGATTTAACATGTGGAGCACCTGAAATGATGTTGCTAAGAGCAACAGAAAAAACCCCAAAGGGTTACCAACGGGTGTGGGAATAAAGTCCTTGGTCAGAGATAGAAATATAGACACAAGGAGAGTATCCACAATCCTAACCCCCACTTGCAGGGCACAGGTTCAGCTTACTGCCACTAAACTGACACCTGGACGCCCTGCACAGTGAGGGAGGATTAAGCAAGCAGGTCTGAGAGTACAGCCGCAAACCTGCTGGGTTCACAGAATAACAAAAGAACCCCAGCAGGTCAAACAACTGACTCCAGTCTTACTGCTAGGTCCGGATTGGCAGAATGAAGTACCGAATCCCAAGGCCTATTCGCAGTAAGCAACAAGTAAATACAAAGTCACACAGTACTAGCTAACTCTCTGGAACTGACTAACAAACAAAGATTCAGCAGCATTTGCCTAGCCTGAGAGGATGGTTTATATAGCAGGTGCTGTCCACGCCCCACTCAGACCTCACAGACTGTGAGCACAAAACCAGCGCCGGATTCCCTGCCGTGCACAGAGCCTGTAACCACTACACAGTAAAAACCCGGACCGGAGTATCAGCTGTGCTCAGGTTACTTCGCTAACACTTGCCTCCCGGTTGCCATGGCGACGTGGCAGCACAGAGCAGAAGATCCTAACAGTACCCCCCCTCTGACGAGGGGTCAAAGAACCCCTACCACCGGGTTTATCGGGGAACTGCGAGAAGAAAGAGCGTATCAGTCTGGGGGCATGAAGATCACAACTGCGCACCCACGACCGCTCCTCCGGGCCATACCCCTTCCAGTGCACCAAAAATGACAGCCGACCCCGAACCATCTTGGAGTCAAGAACTCTTTCAACCACAAACTCCCTCTGACCCCGTATCAGAAGAGGAGAAGGTCTTCCACTGGAAGAAGGATTACTAACCGCCAGTTTTAAAAGGGAACAATGAAATGTTTTATTGATACCCAATGAACGGGGCAGATCTAACTGAAATGCCACCGGATTGATAACCGTGGTGATCTTATAAGGGCCGATGAACCGGGGGCCAAACTTATGAGATGGCTGTCTCAACTTCAAATTCTTGGTGGACAACCAGACGAAGTCTCCTAATTTGAAGCTGCAGGGTCTTCTCCGCTTATCAAAAACCCTTTTGGTCACTAATGACACAGACACAAGGGCTTTCTTCACTTTCCTCCAAATACCCCTAAGGACCGAAACAACAGAGGAACCACCAGACGTGGAATCCAGGGGGTCAAAAGAATTGGCCTTAGGATGATGCCCATACACACAAAGGAAGGGAGAGATCCCTGTAGCAGAGTGAGCCGCGTTGTTATAGGCAAACTCCGCCATGGACAGATGAGCAACCCAGTCAGTATGACACTTGGAGACATAACACCTGAGGAACTGCTCCAAGGACTGGTTCACCCTCTCAGTCTGCCCATTAGACTGTGGATGGTAGCCTGACGACAAGCTCACAGAAATCTGGAGATCAGAACTAAATGCTCTCCAGAATTTGGCCACAAACTGGGATCCACGGTCAGAGACCACATCAAGTGGCAACCCGTGGAGGCGCACAACATGCTGCATAAATAACTCAGACAGGCGTCTGGCCGATGGCAACCCAACCAGTGGAACGAAATGCGCCATCTTCAAAAACCTGTCAACGACAACCCAAATGGCTGTCATCCCCGAGGATTTGGGCAAGTCCACCACAAAATCCATGGAAATGTGGGTCCATGGCTTAGACGGAATAGAGAGTGGATGTAATGGGCCAACAGGAACCCCTCTAGGAGTTTTATTTCGGACACAAACGTCACATGCCCGAACCCATTGATCCACATCCCTAGCCACCGTGGGCCACCACACCGCCCTAGACAGCAACTCCCGAGTTCTGGTAATACCCGGATGCCCTGCCGACCTCTTGGCATGGAATTCCAGGAACACTCGCTGTCTTAACCTAGGAGGCACAAACAAGAGACCTACCGGAAGGTCTGGAGGAGCCTGCTCCTGTGCTCTAAGGACTAATGACAAGAGGTCCTGGGTAATGCCCACTTTAATACATGATGGGGACACAATGGGCAATGGCTCCTCGATGGTCTCTTGAACTGGAGCAAAACTCCGCGAGAGCGCATCAGCCTTGATGTTTTTTGACCCAGGGCGATATGTTATCAAAAAATTAAAGCGAGCAAAAAACAAAGCCCATCGTGCCTGCCTGGCATTGAGCCGCTTCGCTGACTCTAAATATGCCAGATTCTTATGGTCAGTGAGAATTGAGACCACAAACTTAGCCCCCTCAAGCCAGTGTCTCCACTCCCCGAGTGCATCCTTTATAGCCAACAATTCCCGGTTACCCACATCATAATTCATCTCGGCAGACGAAAATTTACGGGAAAAGTAAGCACAGGGATGAAGGCGATTATCAGACACCCCCATCTGAGAGAGCACTGCCCCAATACCTATCTCAGAGGCATCCACTTCTACCACAAAAGGACGCTCTGGATCTGGGTGTCGCAGCACCTTGGTCGAGACAAATGCCCTTTTGAGACGGGCAAAGGCCGCTGTGGCCTCACAAGACCAGTGAGCAACATCCGCCCCTTTCTTAGTGAGTGCCACCAAGGGGGCCACTATAGACGAAAATCCAGCGATAAACCGTCTATAAAAATTCGCAAAGCCCAGAAAACGCTGAAGCGCCTTCAAACTAGTGGGCTGCACCCAATCCAGGACTGCCTGTACCTTAGAACCCTCCATTTGGAAACCTTTTGAGGAGATAATATACCCTAGAAATGCGATTTGCTGGACTTCAAACTCGCACTTCTCCAGCTTCGCCCCAAGCTGGTGGTCTCTGAGTTTCTGGAGGACTAAGCGTACATGCTTCTGATGTTCCTCCAGGGAATGAGAGAAGATTAGGATGTCATCTAGATAAACAATTAAGAATCTATCCAAATATTCCCTGAGCACATCGTTCATGAATTCCTGGAAGACTGCCGGGGCATTAGAGAGCCCAAAAGGCATAACCAAATATTCATAATGCCCTGAGTGGGTATTAAAGGCAGTCTTCCATTCATCCCCCTCTCTTATTCGGATTAGATTGTAAGCACCGCGTAGGTCAATCTTAGAAAAAATGGTGGCAGTACGAAGCTGGTCAAACAAAACCGAAATGAGAGGCAGTGGGTACGAGTTTTTAATCGTGATACGGTTCAACTCCCTGAAGTCGATGCAGGGTCGCAACGAACCGTCCTTTTTACCCACGAAAAAGAACCCCGACCCAACTGGGGACTGTGAGGGTCTGATAAATCCCTTAGCCAAGTTCTCCTGAATGTACTCTGCCATAGCCTGAGTCTCAGGACGTGACAGGGAGTACAACCTGCTCTTGGGAAGCTTAGCATCTGGCAACAAATCAAAGGCACAGTCATAGGGGCGATGGGGAGGTAGTACCTCTGCAACTTTTTTGGAGAACACATCCGCAAAATCTGCATAACATCCTGGCAATCCTGGCAAACTTAGCTGCGAGAGCCTGACTGGAAGGCTCAAGCAACTCCTGAAACAATCAATACCCCAACTAAGAATCTCCCCAGAGACCCAGTCAAATTGAGGGTTATGGGCCCTTAACCAGGGTAACCCCAAAATCAATGGGGCAAAAGAACAGACAGTCACATAAAAAGACAATTTTTCAGAGTGTGTGGCTCCAATAAACAAAGGAATTTGGCTGGTGCAGGAGGTAATTTTATCCTGGGACAATGGTTCCCCGTTTAACCCACAGATCTCAATCTCTGATGCCAAAGGTACTGAGGGAACAGAGTGTTCCAGAGCGAATTGACGGTCCATGAAAACCCCATCGGCCCCACTGTCAACAAAGGCCTCAGTCTTGACAGTTTGACCGAGGATCTCCAAAGTCACCGGAATGAGAAAAGTCTTTTTAGGAAATTCTGACTTCTGGCCTGACAGGATATTTCCCATCACCCTCAGGCCCTGAAGTTTTCCGGTTTTTCTGGGCATGATACTACAACATGACCTTTATTCCCACAGTACAAACACAAACCCTGCTGTCTCCTCCGCGTCTTCTCACGCGAGGAGAGGCGGGTAGCCCCAATCTGCATAGGCTCCTCGGAATATTCCTCAGAGTCTGAGGTTCCCTTGGGAAAAAAGGAAACTGCGGTCTCCCTTTCAAGCCTACGCTCTCTCAGCCGTCTATCCACCCGGATGGATAACTGCATGAGCTGATCTAAGCTATCAGGCGAGGGATATTGTACCAGTTGGTCCTTTATCTGGTCAGAAAGGCCCCTTCGGTACTGGTTTCTCAGGTCTGGGTCATTCCACTGGGTATCATGAGCCAACCTCCGAAACTCCGTACTATAAACCTCAGCTGGCCGTCGCCCTTGCTTAAGAAACGTAATCTGAGCCTCGGCTGAAGCCATCTTGTCAGGGTCATCATACAAAATGCCCAGTGCCGTAAAAAAAGCATCAACACTTTTAAGCGACGGACAGTCAGGCTGTAACCCATATGCCCAGACCTGTGGGTCTCCTTGTAGCAAGGAAATCACCATGCCCACCCGCTGAATCTCCGACCCAGAAGACTGGGGCCTAAGCCTGAAATATAGCTTACAGCTCTCCTTGAAACAAAAGAACTGCGAGCGATCTCCAGAAAAACGATCCGGGAGATTTACTTTCGGCTCCTTAACCCCTGAACTTGCCGCTGCTGCTGCGGGAGCTCCGCTAGCGGCCTGCGGGGTGTTCATTTTAATGGACATCTCATTAAATTGTCAAGTCAGGACCTGCACCTGATCGACCACCTGTTGCAAAGTATTTTGAGGGGTATGCTCCATATTCCCACAAAATTTCAACAGGAGTAAGGCTGCTGAATATGTTACGCACACCAGTGCTAACAGGAGTATACCGGTGTATGAACAGAGAGGGAAGCGAAGCAAACGAACTCACAGACAGTATAACATAACATACACAGAGGGTGATGGAATAACTAATAAACACAAAGTGAACGGAGAAGCCCAAAGGCTCAGGAATTGGGTGTCTCCCTAGTGTCAGGAATGCTCAGATGGAATAGAGCAGACAATGAAGCGATGTGTAGTGATTTAACATGTGGAGCACCTGAAATCATGTTGCTAAGAGCAACAGAAAAAACCCCAAAGGGTTACCAACGGGTGTGGGAATAAACTCCTTGGTCAGAGATAGAAATATAGACACAAGGAGAATATCCACAATCCTAACCCCCACTTGCAGGGCACAGGTTCAGCTTACTGCCACTAAACTGACACCTGGACGCCCTGCACAGTGAGGGAGGATTAAGCAAGCAGGTCTGAGAGTACAGCCGCAAACCTGCTGGGTTCACAGAATAACAAAAGAACCCCAGCAGGTCAAACAACTGACTCCAGTCTTACTGCTAGGTCCGGATTGGCAGAATGAAGTACCGAATCCCAAGGCCTATTCGCAGAAAGCAACAAGCAAATACAAAGTCACACAGTACTAGCTAACTCTCTGGAACTGACTAACAAACAAAGATTCAGCAGCATTTGCCTAGCCTGAGAGGATGGTTTATATAGCAGGTGCTGTCCACGCCCCACTCAGACCTCACAGACTGTGAGCACAAAACCAGCGCCGGATTCCCTGCCGTGCACAGAGCCTGTAACCACTACACAGTAAAAACCCGGACCGGAGTATCAGCTGCGCTCAGGTTACTTCGCTAACACTTGCCTCCCGGTTGCCATGGCGACGTGGCAGCACAGAGCAGGAGATCCTAACATCCTGAGATTTCGCCAAATCCTCCCAGTTTCCCTAAAAATGTTTGTAGAGACGTTTTTGGATGGTCTATATATAATAATACATCGTCCGCAAAGGCCAATAGTTTCATTTCTACCCCACCCACCTTTATGCCCTTGAATTCCGTCCAAGATTGTAGAATGCGGAACAGAGGGTCTATAAAGAGATTGAACAATAAGAAGGATAATGGGCATCCCTGGCATGTTCCCCTAAACATATATATGTGGTCTTCCCTCACTCCATTATTTAATAAAGATGTTTTGGGTTGGGTATAAAAATATTTAATGAAATCAATAAAAATCGGGTCAAAACCTCTCCTGTCCATTACCGCAAACAGATGTGACCATGCCACAGAGTCAAAAGCTTTATTGGTATCTAGACTGAGTAGCATGCTATTAGGTTGCAATGCTTGGGTTCCCGCTACCACTGCCGCTATGGCCATTCTTATTGCCCTTACAGAATGTCGCCCCCTAACAAATCCAGTCTGATGACTGGTCAACAAATCCAGCAGTATGACTTGTAATCTTTTGGCCATAATCTTAGCTAATAATTTCAGGACGACGTTGAGGAGAGATATTGGCCTGTAGGAATCCATCAACAAAGGATCCTCATCAGGTTTCAAAATAAGGGAGGTGTAAAGGCCAGCACACATCTCTCCCCCACTCAGCACAGCGCAATGTGTGCTGAGTGTGCGGGGGGAGCGGGGGGGCACTCATTTCACCCAGTGGGTGGAGTGAGTGACCCGTTAGATTGGCCTGTCTAGCACCCCTAGATTGGCCAATCTAGCACCAGCGATAGCGATGTGCGGGGCTGCGCATCGCTATCGCTGTGAGGGGTACACACGGAGAGATCACTGCTTAAAATCTAAGCAGTCTAGTCAGATTGCTTAGATTTTAAGCATCGATCGCTCCGTGAGTACTCCCCTTAAGCGTCCGTGAAAGAAGGAAAAGTTGGTTTATCTTTTAACACTTTGTTAAACAAAGTCAATAACATGGGCAATATTTCAGTCTCCAATATCTTGTAATACATGCCAGAAAATCCATCTGGACCAGGAGATTTATGGGGCAATAGTCCCTTTATAACACTTCTCAACTCCTCCTCTGTTATATACCCGGCCAAGCTATCTCTTTGTTCCTGAGACAATTTGGGTAGCCTAGCTAAGGATAATAGGTGATCCTGTCGATCTTTCGATATGGGGATATCCTGGTATAAGGTCGTATAGTAGCTGTGAAACTGATCAAGTATATCTTGAGTATTAACACAAGTTGTGTTAGTAGTAGCAGGGGCTCTAATGGCTGTAATGAAGGAACATTTTTTATAAGGTTTAGACGTAAGGGCCCACCAACCTGCCAGATTTGTTTCCCCATTTAAAGTACATCTGCTTGGAGTGGTCCAAACTGGACCTAGCCTGTGCAACCAAAAAGGCTTCAAGAGCCTTTCTGGATTGTAAATAAGCATCCAAAGTGGAGTCTGAATGATTTGATTGATATAATCTAAAGGCTTGTGACACTGATTTTTGTAAATTATTAAACAGTTTAGCAGATTCTCTTTTACGTCTGGCAACGTATTGTATAATGTGGCCTCACATGACCGCCTTTGACGCCTCCCAGAACAAGACAATGTCATCCCAGCTGTCGATATTGTCATCTTGGTAATTTGTCCAGGATGTTGTAAGGTAGTTTTTGAAATCTTCAGATTTGGACATGTAGTCTGGAAAGCACCAAAGGCGTGTCGTCTCCACCACCGCATTATGCCACAGATCCAAATATATCAGAGCATGATCAGAAATCAAGATATCATGGATCTCAGCCCGTTTTACCTGTACCATTAAAGAATTTGCCAGTAAAAAGAAGTCTATTCTGGACAGTGACTGGTGCGCCCTAGAAAGGTGAGTATATGTGTGCTCATCATCATGTAAGAGTCTCCATGGATCACTAACTTGAAGAGTCATTTTGTGAGCTTGTACATGATACCAAGAGTGAAGGAGGGTTCGATTTATTGGCGGAGACTTATCAATCATGGGGATATCTACGGAGTTAAAATCACCCGCTATAACTAAGTTGTAAATGTGGCGTCTTGCTACTAATTGTGTAATTTTAGCCAAAAAACAGTCCGGTCCACATTCGGGGCATATATGTTAACCAAGGTATATTTATTCCCTTCTATGTCAACATCTATCAGTAAAAAACGTCCGTCTGGGTCTTCCATTCTATCTAAAATGTCATATCGTAAACCTCTACGAAAAACTATGGCTACACCCCAAGATTTATTTCTATAAGAGGCTGTAATACATTCCCCGATCCAACGGGCCCTAAGGGTCGAGTCTTCTCCCCGCACCCAATGGGTCTCCTGCAATAGAGCAATGTCGGGTCTCAATCTCGGCAAATGAGTTATCACTTTCTTTCACTTGATCGGAGTGTTAAGACCAGCGACATTCCAAGAAACCAGTTTACAATGAGGAGGGGTCATAGGGTTCTCGGAATCCGACCCCCCCCCCCCCCCCGAACCTCACCCATTTTACACGGGTCCGAGGCAGACTCGGATTCTCCCGTATGGCTCGGTTAACCCGAGCGCGCCCGAACGTCATCATCCCGCTGTCGGATTCTCGCGAGATTCGGATTCTATATAAGGAGCCGCGCGTCGCCGCCTTTTTTCACTCGTGCATTGGAAATGATAGTGAGAGGACGTGGCTGGCGTCCTCTCACTTTGTTTCAGGGGGCTGCAAATATCTTTATTCTGGGGACCAGCAGTATTATAGGAGGAGTACAGTGCAGAGTTTTGCTGACCAGTGACCACCAGTATTATACGTTCTCTGCCTGAAAAACGCTCCATATCTGTGCTCAGTGTGCTGCATATATCTGTGCTCACACTGCTTTATTGTGGGGACTGGGGACCAGTAGTATTACATAGGAGGAGTACAGTGCAGAGTTTTGCTGACCAGTGACCACCAGTATTATACGTTCTCTGCCTGAAAAACGCTCCATATCTGTGCTCAGTGTGCTGCATATATCTGTGCTCACACTGCTTTATTGTGGGGACTGGGGACCAGCAGTATTATATAGGAGGAGTACAGTGCAGAGTTTTGCTGACCAGTGACCACCAGTATAATACGTTCTCTGCCTGAAAAACGCTCCATATCTGTGCTCAGTGTGCTGCATATATCTGTGCTCACACTGCTTTATTGTGGGGACTGGGGACCAGCAGTATTATATAGGAGGAGTACAGTGCAGAGTTTTGCTGACCAGTGACCACCAGTATTATACGTTCTCTGCCTGAAAAATGCTCCATATCTGTGCTGCATTGTAGTATATAGTAGGAGTACAGTGCATAATTTTGCTGACCACCAGTATATAATATATAGGAGTACGGTACAGAAAGCCACTACTCTACCTACCTCTGTGTCGTCAAGTATACTATCCATCGATACCTGTGGTGCATTTCAGTTTTGCACAGTTTGCTGACCACCAGTATATAATATATAGCTGTACGGTACAGTAGGCCACTGCTCTACCTACCTCTGTGTCGTCAAGTATACTATCCATCCATACCTGTGGTGCATTTCAGTTTTGCACAGTTTGCTGACCACCAGTATATATTATATAGCAGTACGGTACAGTAGGCCACTGCTCTACCTACCTCTGTGTCGTCAAGTATACTATCCATCCATACCTGTGGTGCATTTCAGTTTTGCACAGTTTGCTGACCACCAGTATATAATATATAGCAGTACAGTACAGAAGGCCACTGCTCTACCTACCTCTGTGTCGTCAAGTATACTATCCATCCATACCTGTGGTGCATTTCAGTTTTGCACAGTGTGCTGAACACCAGTATATAATATATAGCAGTACGGTACAGTAGGCCACTGCTCTACCTACCTCTGTGTCGTCAAGTATACTATCCATCCATACCTGTGGTGCATTTCAGTTTTGCACAGTTTGCTGACCACCAGTATATAATATATAGCAGTACGGTACAGTAGGCCACTGCTCTACCTACCTCTGTGTCGTCAAGTATACTATCCATCCATACCTGTGGTGCATTTCAGTTTTGCACAGTTTGCTGACCACCAGTATATAATATATAGCAGTACGGTACAGTAGGCCACTGCTCTACCTACCTCTGTGTCGTCAAGTATACTATCCATCCATACCTGTGGTGCATTTCAGTTGTGCGCAGTATATATAGTAGTAGGCCATTGCTATTGATAATGGCATAAAATTCCACACATTAAAAAATGGAGAACAAAAATGTGGAGGGTAAAATATGGAAAGATCAAGATCCACTTCCAGCTCGTGCTGAAGCTGCTGCCACTAGTCATAGCCGAGACGATGAAATGCCATCAACGTCGTCTGCCAAGGCCGATGCCCAATGTCATAGTAGAGAGCATGTAAAATCCAAAAACCAAAAGTTCAGTAAAATGACCCAAAAATCAAAATTAAAAGCGTCTGAGGAGAAGCGTAAACTTGCCAATATGCCATTTACGACACGGAGTGGCAAGGAACGGCTGAGGCCCTGGCCTATGTTCATGGCTAGTGGTTCAGCATCACATGAGGATGGAAGCACTCATCCTCTCGCTAGAAAAATGAAAAGACTTAAGCTGGCAAAAGCACAGCAAAGAACTGTGCGTTCTTCTAAATCACAAATCCCCAAGGAGAGTCCAATTGTGTCGGCTGCGATGCCTGATCTTCCCAACACTGGACGGGAAGAGGTGGCGCCTTCCACCATTTGCACGCCCCCTGCAAGTGCTGGAAGGAGCACCCGCAGTCCAGTTCCTGATAGTCAAATTGAAGATGTCACTGTTGAAGTACACCAGGATGAGGATATGGGTGTTGCTGGCGCTGAGGAGGAAATTGACAAGGAGGATTCTGATGGTGAGGTGGTTTGTTTAAGTCAGGCACCCGGGGAGACACCTGTTTTCCGTGGGACGAATATGGCCATTGACATGCCTGGTCAAATTACAAAAAAAATCCCCTCTTCGGTGTGGAATTATTTTAACACAAATGCGGACAACAGGTGTCAAGCCGTGTATTGCCTTTGTCAAGCCGTAATAAGTAGGGGTAAGGACGTTAACCACCTCGGAACATCCTCCCTTATACGTCACCTGCAGCGCATTCATCATAAGTCAGTGACAAGTTCAAAAACTTTGGATGACAGCGGAAGCAGTCCACTGACCACTAAATCCCTTCCTCTTGTAACCAAGGTCCTGCAAACCACACCACCAACTCCCTCAGTGTCAATTTCCTCCTTACACAGGAAAGCCAATAGTCCTGCAGGCCATGTCACTGGCAAGTCTGACGAGTCCTCTCCTGCCTGGGATTCCTCCGATGCATCATTGAGTGTAACGCCTACTGCTGCTGGCGCTGCTGTTGTTGCTGCTGGGAGTCGATTGTCATCCCAGAGGGGAAGTCGGAAGACCACTTGTACTACTTCCAGTAAGCAATTGACTGTCCAACAGTCCTTTGCGAGGAAGATGAAATATCACAGCAGTCATCCTGCTGCAAAGCGGATAACTCTGGCCTTGGCAGCCTGGGCGGTGAGAAACGTGTTTCCGTTATCCACCGTTAATTCACAGGCAACTACAGACTTGATTGAGGTACTGTGTCCCCGGTACCAAATACCATCTAGGTTCCATTTCTCTAGGCAGGCGATACCGAAAATGTACACAGACCTCAGAAAAAGAGTCACCAGTGTCCTAAAAAATGCAGTTGTACCCAATGTCCACTTAACCACGGACATGTGGACAAGTGGAGCAGGGCAGACTCAGGACTATATGACTGTGACAGCCCACTGGGTAGATGTATTGCCTCCCGCAGCAAGAACAGCAGCGGCGGCACCAGTAGCAGCATCTCGCAAACGCCAACTCGTTCCTAGGCAGGCTACGCTTTGTATCACCGCTTTCCAGAAGAGGCACACAGCTGACAACCTCTTACGGAAACTGAGGAACATCATCGCAGAATGGCTTACCCCAATTGGACTCTCCTGGGGATTTGTGACATCGGACAACGCCAGCAATATTGTGCGTGCGTTACATCTGGGCAAAATCCAACACGTCCCATGTTTTGCACATACATTGAATTTGGTGGTGCAAAATTATTTAAAAAACGACAGGGGTGTGCAAGAGATGCTGTCGGTGGCCCGAAGAATTGCGGGCCACTTTCGGCATTCAGCCACCGCGTGCCGAAGACTGGAGCACCAGCAAACAGTCCTGAACCTGCCCTGTCATCATCTGAAGCAAGAGGTGGTAACGAGGTGGAATTAATCCCTCTATATGCTTCAGAGGATGGAGGAGCAGCAAAAGGCCATTCAAGCCTATACATCTGCCTACGATATAAGCAAAGGAGGGGGAATGCACCTGACTCAAGCGCAGTGGAGAATGATTTCAACGTTGTGCAAGGTTCTGCAACCCTTTGAACTTGCCACACGTGAAGTCAGTTCAGACACTGCCAGCCTGAGTCAGGTCATTCCCCTCATCAGGCTTTTGCAGAAGAAGCTGGAGACATTGAAGGAGGAGCTAAAACAGAGCGATTCCGCTAGGCATGTGGGACTTGTGGATGGAGCCCTTAATTTGCTTAACCGGGATTCACGGGTGGTCAATCTGTTGAAATCAGAGCACTACATTTTGGCCACCGTGCTCGATCCTAGATTTAAAACCTACGTTGTATCTCTCTTTCCAGCAGACACAAGTCTGCAGAGGTTTAAAGACCTGCTGGTGAGAAAATTGTCAAGTCAAGCAGAACGTGACCCGTCAACAGCTGCTCCTTCACATTCTCCCGCAACTGGGGGTGCGAGGAAAAGGCTAAGAATTCCGAGCCCACCCGCTGGCGGTGATGCAGGGCAGTCTGGAGTGAGTGCTGACATCTGGTCCGGACTGAAGGACCAGGCAACGATTACTGACATGTCGTCTACTGTCACTGCATATGATTCTCTCACCATTGAAAGAATGGTGGAGGATTATATGAGTGACCGCATCCAAGTAGGCACGTCAGACAGTCCGTACGTATACTGGCATGAAAAAGAGGCAATTTGGAGGCCCTTGCACAAACTGGCTTTATTTTACCTAAGTGCCCCCCCTCCAGTGTGTACTCCGAAAGAGTGTTTAGTGCAGCCGCTCACCTTCTCAGCAATCGGCGTACGAGGTTACTTCCAGAAAATGTGGAGAAGATGATGTTCATTGAAATGAATTATAATCAATTCCTCCGTGGATACATTCACCAGCAATTGCCTCCACAGGGCCGAAACTAGGATTTACGTCACCCGGGGCAAGGCAGTAATTTGTCGCCCGCCCCCCAAAACAAACACACCCCCACACACACACACACACACACACAAAATAAAAACGTTGTCAGACTAAAATACTTAGATTATGAAAAATGTTGAATAAAAAAAAAGGGGGATACTATTAGACAGCATTCCCCTATGTGCCTCACATGCCCCACTACATGCCCCCTGTGTGTCCCCATACATTGCACTATACATAGTAACATAGTAACTAAGGTTGAAAAAAGACAATTGTCCATCGAGTTCAACCTATTTGTGGTCTACTATGCAGTCTTATTATAGGACTAGTTATTTTTATGTTAGGACTAGTTACATTAACTATAATGCGTGCCTACGCACCATAACCCTGGATATCATTATCCATTAGGAATTTATCTAACCCATTCTTAAAGGTGTTGACTGAGTCCGCCATTACTACTCTCTCAGGCAGGGAATTCCGTATTGTCCTTACTGTGAAAAAACCTTTTCGCCTCATTGTGCGGAAACTCCTCTCCTCTAACCTAAGCAAGTGACAACGTGTCCTCTGTGCTGATCTTATAGAAAACAGGTCCCTCCCGAGCTCTGTGTATTGACCCCTTATATATTTGTAGATATTGATCATGTCCCCTCTTAGTCTCCTCTTTTCCAATGTAAACATGCCTAGCCTTGCAAGCCTTTCCTCGTATTCCAGCGTCTCCATGCCCTTGATTAGTTTGGTCGCCCGCCTCTGAACCTTTTCTAGCTCCAGGATATCCTTTATGTAATGTGGTGCCCAAAATTGCACACAGTATTCAAGATGTGGCCTCACTAGTGATTTATATAATGGAAGTATAATACTCTCGTCCCTTGCATCAATTCCCCGTTTTATGCATGCTAATATCTTATTAGCCTTCTTTGCTGCACTCCTACTTTGGGTACTGCTGCTTAATTTGTTATCTATGTGACCCCCTAAGTCTTTTTCCAGTACAGAATCCCCTAATATTACTCCATTTAGTGTGTAGGTGTAATTTCTGGTCTTGCCCCCACAGTGCATTACCTTACACTTGTCTGTATTGAATCTCATTCTCCATTTTGCTGCCCATGCTTCCAGTTTAATTAAGTCATTCTGAAGACACTCAGCATCCCCCTCTATCACTGCACTATATCATAACACTTCATCACTGCTCTACATTCCCCTATCCACTGCACTATATCGATATACTACATCCCCTACATGCTGAACTACATCACTACACTACATGGTCCTATACACTACACCACATACCCTATATACTACACCAAATCCCCCCATCTGGGAAGCAAAGCGGAGGTTGATACTGCTAACTGGGAGCACAGGGACAATAATAAAGTCTGTCTTTAAACTCACCACAAAGCTGCTGTAGTGATACTCGCTGAGAGTTGGAGGTTGTCCAGGCTCTAAGTTTCCACTGTCAAGTGAACAGCTAGCAAAGTGAACCTTTGATTTCTGTAACATCGGTGACTGCACCTGTTAGCAAGCATAAGCCTGGGGGGGTGTAGTATGGTATGCCGGCGGTCAGGCTCCCGGCGATCAGCATACCGGCGCTGGAATCCTGACCGCCGGCATACCGACAGGTGAGCGAGCGCAAATGAGCCACTTGCGGGCTCGCTGCGCTCACCACGCTGCGGGCACAGCTGTCTATTCTCTCTCCAGGGGGGTCGTGGACCCCCAAGTGGGAGAAAAGATATCGGTATGCCGGCGGTCGGGATTCCGGCACCGGTATGGTGGTCGCCGGGAGACCGGCCGCCGGCAACCTGAAGACCACCCAGCCTGGGGCAGTGTGGTGTAGCCTGCAGCTTGTTATCGGTTGGTGCTGGGCAGGCAGACCGAATCATGGCCTGCTGAAAAACACAGCACCAACAGCTCGCTTCTATAGCTTGTACAGTGCACTGCACACTAGTCGCAGCACTGCATGGCAAAGACAAAAGTTTAAGACAGTAGCCGACATAGGAGAGATCCCAGGTACTGAAGCTCACCTGCACAGCATCGGAGGCAGCTGCAGCCAGACAGGTGGGTCAGAGACACTGCCCCGGGAGCCGTCTGCTGTCTCACTGGAGCAGCACTGCCGGTTAAAAAAAAAAAACCTGCTCCTCTGTAACTCCTCAGCGCCCCCTCAAATCCTGCACCCGGGGCGCATGCCCCCTTAGCCCCCCCCCCTAGTTACAGCCCTGGCCTCCAGAAAGTACACAGGGACCTGAGATGGTGGATTCCAGTGGGGACGAATTAATAATCTGTGAGGAGGGGGATGTACACAGTGAAAGGGGTGAGGAATCGGACGATGAGGAGGAGGTGGACATCTTGCCTCTGTAGAGCCAGTTTGTGCAAGGAGAGATTGATTGCTTCTTTTTTGGTGGGGGCCCAAACCAACCAGTCATTTCAGTCACAGTTGTGTGGCAGACCCTGTCGCTGAAATGATGGGTTTGTTAAAGTGTGCATGTCCTGTTTATACAACATAAGGGTGGGTAGGAGGGCCCAGGGACAATTCCATCTTGCACCTCTTTTTTCTTTCATTTTTCTTTGCATCATGTGCTGTTTGGGGACTATTTTTTTTAAGTGCCATCCTGCCTGACACTGCAGTGCCACTCCTAGGTGGGCCAGGTGTTTGTGTCGGCCACTTGTGTCGCTTAGCTTAGCCATCCAGCGACCACAGTGCACCTCTTTTTTTCTTTGCATCATGTGCTGTTTGGGGACTATTTTTTAAATCGACCATCCTGTCTGACACTGCAGTGCCACTCCTAGATGGGCCAGGTGTTTGTGTCGGCCACTTGGTTCGCTTAGCTTAGTCATCCAACGACCTCGGTGCAAATTTTAGGACTAAAAATAATGGTGTGAGGTGTTCAGAATAGACTGGAAATGAGTGGAAATGATGGTTATTGAGGTTAATAATACTATGGGATCAAAATGACCCCCAAATTTAAGATTTAAGCTGTTTTTGAGGGTTTTTTGTAAAAAAAACACCCGAATCCAAAAACACACCCGAATCCGACAAAAAAATTTCAGGGAGGTTTTGCCAAAACGCGTCCGAATCCAAAACACGGCCGCGGAACCGAATCCAAAACCAAAACACAAAACCCGAAAAATATCCGGTGCACGTTACATAACAGGATCCATATATACACAGGTGTAATGAAATACAAGATACAAAGTAACTGTCAGCATAAGCTAATGAGCTGAAGAAACGTAGTTGAAGAACAAGGAAAATTGTCATAAATACGTGTTTCTCTATTTTTCTATTGGAAGCATACGTTGGGCTTAACCCATCAATCTGTCCTCAGGACCCCAACAATATAATTTGGGGGGCTCCGGTGACCGCTTAGATCGTTATTATCCTACTATTTACTCACAACAAAAAACAAAAAGGGGCAAAGAGCCATTAAGTGAGTAACTAAGAGACCAACTATGTCCTAGTGGCCTGATCAACTTTGCCACTTCTAAAGTGAGCTTAGCCAAGTGCATGACATGTTTACAGCCCATCATATCACTACAAAACGGTTGTAGAATGATCTAGGGGACCCATGGACAACCACCGCCACACACACGTGAAAGATAATCAAGTGTATTATATACTTAGCGACCATCATCCAACGTCCCCAAGACCCTCATATCGAAAAATCATTCATCAAATCGCGCCGGGGAGCGGGCCTGTTCTCTTCGTAGGTGGTCTTTGGCCTGTTTCGGATCAGTAAAATATACCGGACGACTGTTTTTCATTATCCGCAGTTTTGCCGGGTACGTCAATGCGAAGTGTTCATTCCGCTCCACTAGCATCCTGCAAACTTCGTTTTTTATTTTTAATAAATTAGTAAATATCTAAAAAATAATTATTTATTGCAGTTTGAAATAAGGCTGTAATATAACAAAATGTGCAAAAAGTGAAGTGCTGTGAATACTTTCTGGATGCACTGTATCGTATACACAGTAGAGTACCTTATACACATAATGCCACACATTAATAATACATTTGTACACATAATACCACACAGTAATGCCTCTTACACATATGACAAACATTATTAATGTACTTATAAACATAATGCGCCTTTCATATTATGGCAACCTTTATTAATGCCCTTATACACATAATGTCCCTTACACGTATGCTGTACTTTATTAATGCCCTTATACACATAATGTCCCTTACACGTATGCTGTGCTTTATTAAGGCCCTTATACACATAATGACACACATAATTTCCCTTACACATATGCCACACATTATTAATGCCCTTGTACACATAATGACACACATAGAGGGGGTCATCCCGAGTTGATTGCTCGCTAGCTACTTTTTGCAGCCGTGCAAATGCCTAGTCGCCGCCCACTGGGGAGTGTATATTTGCTGTGCAAGGGTGCGATCGCATGTGCAGCCAAGCGGTACAAAAATTGTTTGTGCAGTTTCTGAGTAGCTCAGAACTTACTCAGCCCTTGCAATCACTTCAGCCTGTCTGGGACCGGAACTGACGTCAGACACCCGCCCTGCAAACACTTGGACACGCCTGCGTTTTTCCAACCACTCCCAGAAAATGGTCATTTGACACCCACAAACGCCTTCTTCCTGTCAATCTCCTTGCAATCGGTTGTGCGAATGGATTTTTCATTAATTCCATCGCACAGCAACAATCCGCTTTGTACCCGTACGACGCGCCATCGCATTGCAGTGCATACGTAAGCGCAGTAGTGACCTGACTGCTGCGCTGTGAAAGACGGCAGCGTGCGATCAGGTTGGAATGACCCCCAGTGACCCTTACACATATGGCGCACATTATTAATTCCCTTATACAAATAATGACACACATAGTGCCCCTTACACATATGCCACACATTATTAATGCCCTTATACACATAATGACACACATAGTGCCCCTTACACATTTGTTGCACATTATTAATGCATTTATACACATAATGCCGCTTACACATATGCCGAACACTACTACACAACCAACCCACTCACACACAGCACTCACACGGCCGCTAACACTGTGACCTCCGCCTCTGCTTGGATACAGATGTGTCCTCATACATCTTGCCTCGGTACGCCATGCAGCAGGAGATGCCTGACATGAGTCATCTGGCAGCTCTGCTAACGTCGGGTGCCTTCTTTGATGTAAATGCATCTTATTTGCATTACTATATGGCTAGGATGCACAAGCAGCTTCTACTTATTAAAATGATATGCAGCATGCCTACAGTATATTCTGTGTGTGACTATGTCATACAAAATGCTCAGTTACAGTCAGTTCCAGGAATACACTGTAATGTAGCATTTTGTATGGAGATACAGCCGCAGTCACACACAGAATATAGGCTTGCCACATATCATTTTAATCGGGAGAAGCTGTTTGTGCCCCTAGGCATTTGCATAGTTTGCCTGTGCCTAGGGCCGACTCTGCTCCTGGAGAGGGTCATGTTGGGAGGTATGCTGTAGCTGCTAAGGGTGCTCACTGGTTAAAACTTCAGGAAAATAACTTTTTTTACTCAGCCAGCAGATGGCGCTGTCTGACAATTTTATGGATTTATCTGGCTGAGGTTATATGAGTAGAGTGTCACTGTAAAGGATGATGTAAGGAAATTGATTTTGATCAGGTATTTTTTTTATTGACATTTTTAGCACAAAAACAACACATCAGTATGATCTGCGCATTGCTTCGGGAAACATGTCGCTCACAGGCAGGTCTATTTTTGTAGACTATTCAGGTGTGATGTTTCTTTGGCTTTTATCGGGTTTACAATCCCAAGCGGTTAGGAAAACCAGGGATTTTATTTCCGTCTATCAAGAATAATCAATGTTTGCACCTATCTATATTTGTTTTGGGGGGGGGGAGGGGGGGGGGGGGGGCGATTTCATGTCGTATTTGCCTTTAGTATATCTCCAATTTGCAAAATCAATGGAAAATAAAAAAAAAATACCAAATCAATGCATTGGTTTTTTTTTTCAATATATATTTTATTGAGGTTTAGAAGAGACAACAATTAGCAGCAGGAAAAAGCATAGGACCCGACCATTGTACAGAATCATGTTAAATCACACATTAACTAGTCACAAGGGCGGAGGGGCCTAGAGCAGAACCTCCCATTTTCCATTTTCAAATATAAAACAGCAAAATTATAAACGAAAGATTTGCATACGTCCTACACGAGCCGTTCTGCAAAAACAACAATCGTAAGTCTGGTATACAAACAAAACAAAAACAAAACAAAAACATAAACCGTATAACATTCTGATGCGTTCACCCCATCGGGGAACACAAAAACTAAAAACAATAAACTAAAACATAGAATAAAATAGTACCTGCCAAGGCCAGGGGATCTCCGACCCATCCATGGAGAAATCATCAAAGCTAGAGAGAATACACAGTCGACGGAGAGCCATAGAGAGGGAGTAGAAAAGGGCGATAGAAAAAGCTAAGGTGTGTGTCAGAGACTGGTGCGATAAGGAGGGGAGAAAAGGAGGAGAGGCGGGGAGGTGGAGGGAACTATGCAGTTATGGGAGAGAAACTGGAGGGTTATCAGCCAGGAGTTGTTGGCCATACCATGTGGTGCAACAAAAACTCTGCTGAATGGCTAGTTTCATTAAACTAGGCAGCTTGTGTATAAACCGGCCTCAACTCTGAAACAGCGCAGGGGTTAGTATTTCTTTATTGAGGGATGTTTCCAGCCAGTCCATCGTGAACAGAAAGAGTAGCCTAGAGGTCGCCAGTGGCAACGTGGGGGGGGGGTCGGAGATCCACTGCTGAAGTATGGCCTTCCTACCTACTGCCGAAAGAATCACTACCAGTTTCGCATCCTGAGAGGGGAGATCGACTTGATCAAGAACGCCAAAATAAACCTCTCCTCACTCAAAAAAGTGGGTGTACCACGCGCTTGATAGGGCTGGTTCTCCTGAGCAGCTGTAAAACCTTGGACAGTCACTCCAAACTATACACAAAACACAATAGTACTGAAAGTACTCATACAGCACTAAAAATGAATCTATGCAGACAGGTGGAAAGGAACAATCAACAATTTAATAAAAATTAAAAATAGGTATAATAATGCCTAAAGTGACAATTAATAAGCACTAATGCACATAGAGAACAATTAAAAGGCCATGGCTCGTTTAAAAAGCCAGATGGAATCAGCAACAGGACAAGAATTTTCTATTATCCAGTGGTTGGTGGACCTCAGTTTTCCTTTAACCATGAAAGATGTACGTCTCTCCACAAATAGTTACCAATCCTGGAGGTACAAATAAATTGTCACAGATATATAACACTAAATAAATGGATAATCCTGAACCTGATGGTCATATTTTATTCCTATATCAATACCATTTATAATATTTAATCAATATCACTAAATTAATACTACATGGTACCTCGATACAGAAAATCACTCCTAGTACAAAGAAAATGGCTTCAGATATAAAATTGTCTCCCTAGTGACTCTTAAATCACCGCATTTAATTCCATTCCCTCATTTAGTCCATACGGATGAAGTGTGTTCATTTTAAAGATCCAGTGTATCTCCTGTTTCAGTAACCTATTAAACCTGTCTCCTCCCCTTTGAGTTTCCTTATTATGTTCTAAACATATTAATTTTAGGGAGTCCGGATTACTTTGATGGTGTTCAAAAAAGTGTCTAGAGACACTGTGATCAATTCTCTTGTTTACAATATTTCTTCTATGTTCTAAAAATCTTAATTTAACCTTACGAGTAGTTCTTCCTACATAACCAAGATTACATTGACATTGTAATAAATATATCACCCAACTGGTTTCACAATTCAGGAACTCCTTCAATACAAAATTAGTTCCATCAAGTGAACATTTTAGGTTTTTAGTTCGATTCACTACATGTTTACATGTCAGGCATCTGGATTTATTACATTTATAAAAACCATGTGGTTTTGATGAAAGCCACATGCCTTTATTACTAGTATTCAATATTGGAATCTCTTTCAAGAGACTTGGAGCTAAAGTGTCTTTTAAGGTTTTATTTTTCTTAAAAATGACTCTTGGATTGGTAGGGATACTCTCCCTTAGGATCGGGTCTTGTCTCAGTATGGGATAATTACGTAAAATAATTCTCTTAATCTCAGCCGATTCGGTATTAAACTTAGAGATAAATAAGATATCATTTGGTTCTTTATCCATAGATTTCTTGGCTGTTGTTTTACTTATCAGCAGTTCTTCCCTATTCATTTTTTCTACATCTCTTAATGCACCCTCTAATAAATCCTCAGGATAGTTTCGCAATCTGAAAGATTTCACCATTTCAGATGCTTGTTCCAAGAACCCTGTGTGTTCTGAACAATTACGCCTAAGGCGTTGTAGTTATCCCCTTGGAATATTCCTCTTCCAGGAGGCATAGTGAGCGCTGGCATAATTCAAATACGCATTCTTCCCTACTTCTTTAACATGATTAGAGGTTTCAGTTTTTCCATCCACAATTTTCAATGTGATATCTAAATAATTTATAGTTAATGGGTGAAAATTAAAAGTAAACTGTAGATTAAATAGATTATTATTAAGGTGCGCTACAAATTGGGTGGCTGAATTTTGATCACCATCCCATATGAAGAAAAGGTCATCAATGAAACGGCCATAAAGGACCAGGTTCGCGCCGAACGGGCCCCCCCACACAAGTTGGTCTTCTACCTGACCCATGTAGAGGTTGGCATAGCTCTGCGCGAACCTGGTCCCCATGGCCGTCCCCATATTCTGCAAATAATACGTTTTGGAAAAAAGAAAATAATTATGATTCAATATAAATGCAATAGAATCCAGAAGGAATCGGATTTGTATATCGGACAAATCACCGACCGCTCTTAATTGATCGTCTATTGCCTTTAATCCTTTTGAATGAGGGATATTTGTATACAAACTTTGAACGTCAAGTGTCAAGAATGCATATGTTGATTTCCATACTAAATTTTTAATCAGTTGTAAGAAGTGAGTAGTGTCACGGATATGTGATCTTAATCGAGATACTCTTGGTTGGAGAAAACTATCTACAAAGAAAGATAAATTTGATGTAAGTGACTGAATGCCCGATATAATGGGGCGACCTGGTGGGGAATTAAGGGATTTATGGATTTTTGGAAGATGATAATAGATCGTGGTGACTGGAAATAACGGTAACAAAAAATGATATTCTGCCTTAGAGATGGTATCCGAAAACACCGCCTTATCTAGTAACTGTTTCAGGTCTAATTTAAATTCCAATGTGGGATCATAATCAAGCTTGGTATAAAAATTAGTGTCCTCTAGTTGCCTAAACGCTTCCTTGATATAGTCAACCCGATTTTGAATGACAAGGCCGCCACCTTTGTCGGCCTGCCTGATGACCAACGAGGTGTCTTTGCTAAGTTTACAGAGGGCCTTTCTCTCCCATTTATTAAGGTTTCCTGTTACTCTAGCTTTTTTAGGGGCAGTTGTACATAATGACCTAAAGCTGTCCAACGTGGTCTTATAAAAACTTTCAATTGAACTACTTTTATATGAAATAGGAAAAAACTATGATTTTGACCTAAATCTACTCATATCTATATTTATATCAAATATTTTTTGTGTTTTACACAGATCTCCAATGGTACCCTCTTCTTGTAATTCTTTCAACATTTGAACAAATGGCTCATCTGTTGAATCCAGGAGGATCGGCTTTGCATCATCATCTAATCTATTTAGTCTTTTTTTAGCAAAGTACCTTTTCCTGCAAAGGGAGCGTATAAATCTATTTAATTCGACAAACAAGTCAAACAAATTTGGTTCTGTTGAAGGGGAACATTTTAACCCTTTAATCAACAATAATGTTTCATTTTTGGATAAACTTTTGGATGACAAATTATGTATAGAGGCTGCTAGCTCATTTAGTTTCTGTTTATTTAAAACCTTGTATTTTTCCTTTTTCCCTCCCCTTTTTCCTCGGCACTTAAGTTTCGATTTCTTTAGGGGGTATGACGCTGCTCGCTTAGATTTCTTCCCCAGTCTCGAGGTGCATTTGGTCTCTGTTCTAAAAAAGATTCCTGTTGGTCTATTCTTTTGGACAATCCTGTTTTTGGTCTTGCCCCAGAGTAAGTGAAGTCATCTTCACTTCTGGCTGGTCTCCTACTGATCACCTGTGTATTGGTATCCATTTCATCCCTTGATGAAGACCCACCAGCATTATTCCATCTTGGATTCTTTCTATAGTCCCCATATGTTCTTTCTGGGAATTGCTGTTTATAGGAATGGGACCTATTTCTATTGTTAGAGGGCTTTATGGGAGTCTGCTCATTAGGTCGTTTAATAAATTTCTTTTTATTATAAGTATACACCTCTCCTCTCTGGTAATCTTCCAAATATCTTTTAAATTTCTTAGATTTATTATCCGTAATCTTACACTCGAATTTTAAAATCCTATCCGTTATACGTTGATCTCTCATTTTAAACTCTGTATTGGCGCCTAAAGGTTCTAATTTCTGTTTCAATAATTCAATATCTTTCTCCAATAGCTTGACTTTCTCATTTCTAAATTTAATCACCAATTCTATTAGTGCATGAGAACATTTATCCAAGATGGCTTCCCATCTATCTTGGTAATCCTTATTATCACCAAAGATAGATGGTTTCGTTATACGTAGCCCTCTCGGAATCATTTTGGCATCCAAGTATTTCTGTAAATTTACAGCATCTAACCAATTGTTTGTTTCCATTTTAATAAGATCTTCCAATTTATAAAAAAATTCCTTTAATTCAGGATTTTCATCAACAATACCAACAGATTCCTTTTCTATTCCTCCCCATTTTGACAGATAGGTTTGCCTCCTAATGGTCCTATTATCAAAGCTGGAGAAACAGCTCATGTCGGCAGCGTGGTAATGACTATATGTATTGCAATGACCAAATAAACCTCTCCTCACTCAAAAGAGTGGGTGTACCACGTGCTTGATAGGGCTGGTTCTCCCGAGCAGCTGTAAAACCTTGGACAGTCACTCCAAACTATACACAAAACACAATAGTACTGAAAGTACTCATACAGCGCTAAAAATGAATCTACGCAGACAGGTGGAAAGGATCAATCAACAATTTAATAAAAAATAAAAATAGGTATAATAATGCCTAAAGTGACAATTAATAAGCACTAATGCACATAGAGAACAATTAAAAGGCCATGGCTCGTTTAAAAAGCCAGATGGAATCAGCAACAGGACAAGAATTATCTATTATCCAGTGGTTAGTGGACCTCAATTTTCCTTTAACCATGAAAGATGTACGTCTCTCCACAAATAGTTACCAATCCTGGAGGTACAAATGCAGACTTCCCTGGCGATATCTCAACAAATGAAGATCTCAGCACATCAATTGAAGGGAAATGGGTTAGTCCTCCATTAGCAGTAGGATGGTTGTGGGGAAATGGTTCCAAGCTTCTTTAAAGGTCCACCGTCCAAATGATCCTGGATGATATATGTCCCAGTGTCCAGCAAGTAGGTCTTTACACGTTTCGCTGTCTTCAGGGGGCAGCTTTATCAAAGGTAAGTGCTCTCTGTAAAAATCATCCCTTATATAGGGTATAAATTGGTTAATCCACATCACCTGTCTGCAGTACCAATTACATATAAATGTATTCAAAATATAATTTTAAAATCTAATTCTAATAAAGGAGGCAAACCTATTGTTAACCCTTATTTTTATTATTAAAAACGAGTGTTTATAACAATATTTCAATGTGTAATACCATATATTCTAAACTGAATATCTGTTCCATACAATCAAGGAGGATAGATATATATAGCAATCCACTGGACTTCACTGTCCTCATTTCTATTTGTGCTCTAGTGACTGCACATTGTGCGGTCACGTGAGATAGCTGTCATACATCACGTGACCCGCACTGCCAATCGGACTATAATAGACAATTAGAACCCTGGTGGCCATGTGGCTCATGATTACCCACTCTCAGCGTTCCGATCACATGGGACCGGTGTCATACATCACATGACCCAAACTACCAATCAGCGCTAAATAGACAGTTATGACCATCATGGTCATGTGACTCGTAGTGGACCAATCGCGGCCCTTTCAACTCCACAATGAATAGACTAAGGGAACCCGACCTGATCACGCGTCACGGAGCCGCGTCATATAAGCCGCGATCACGTGACTCGGTCACATGCTCCGCAGTCATTCAATCAATAGGTTAACTTGCGGCCGTATTCATTGGACATGCGACTCGGCAAGAACTCATTCTTATTGGTCATTTCATCTTGTCTATACATAATGTTCTATCCAGCTGTCATCATCGTTGCCATGGTTGCCTATACTTATAGTACACACACGCAGTGGATAAAAGTATTATCACCAGAGAGTTGATTCCCTAGATCAATATTTTTAATAATAAAAATAAGGGTTAACAGTAGGTTTGCCTCCTTTATTAGAATTAGGTTTTTAAATTATATTTTGAATAAATTTATATGTAATTGGTACTGCAAACAGGTGATGTGGATTAACCAATTTATACCCTATATAAGGGATGATTTTTACAGAGAGCACTTACCTTTGATAAAGCTGCCCCCTGAAGACAGCGAAATGTGTAAAGACCTACTTGCTGGACACTGGGACATATATCATCCAGGATCATTTGGACGGTGGACCTTTAAAGAAGCTTGGAACCATTTCCCCACAACCATCCTACTGCTAATGGAGGACTAACCCATTTCCCTTCAACTGATGTGCTGAGATCTTCATTTGTTGAGATATCGCCAGGGAAGTCTGCATTTGTACCTCCAGGATTGGTAACTATTTGTGGAGAGACGTACATCTTTCATGGTTAAAGGAAAATTGAGGTCCACCAACCACTGGATAATAGAAAATTCTTGTCCTGTTGCTGATTCCATCTGGCTTTTTAAATGAGCCATGGCCTTTTAATTGTTCTCTATGTGCATTAGTGCTTATTAATTGTCACTTTAGGCATTATTATACCTATTTTTATTTTTTATTAAATTGTTGATTGATCCTTTCCACCTGTCTGCATAGATTCATTTGATCAAGAACGCATCCAAAGAGATCCGAAGAGGCAGTACATTGAAAGTGTAAACCCAACTCGGAGGTACCATAGACCCTCAGCGCAGCCCAGAAGGCCTGAATGTGAGGGCAATGCCAAAAGCAGTGCATGAGATTAGCTATCAGCTAATGGTGCTGAGCATTTTATGCATTTCGCAGAGTCCGATAAACCCATCAAATAACTCCTCTTTGGAGATATATAGGCTCTATGTAGGATCTTATAGGACATTTCCTGGTATAAGCTAGCCAGGATAAATTTTAAAGAGGCTGTAAAACTATTCAGTACGGCATCGGGAGACATTGAAGGTATTTGAGAGGACCATTTCTGAAGTTGAGCGAGGTCAGTAGTGGGTACATGTTCTGTGCGTATGCGGGCATAAATAGTCGAAATGGAGTATGTTCCAGAGCGTAGGAGTGTATCTAGGGAACTAATAAAGTCTGACGGATGAAGATGGGATAGGACTGAAAAAAGTAGAATGCATGGTGAGGATAAATGTTGAATTTGGTTAATACATCAGCAAAAGAAAGCATCCTTTTCCTAGAGTCAAGAAGGTCACCAATCTGTGTAATCCCAGCCGCGCGCCAAGTATTGAAAGGAAAGGAGGCCTGACCCTTATGGAATTGCAGGTTACCAACCAGAGGGAGAAATAAAGAATAGGTATATTGTAGCTTTAGAGATTTTCTAGATAGCCGCCATGCCATAATGGTAGAGGTTAAGAGTAGGTTGTCGAGGTGAGGGGGCGACAATTCAGATCTGTTCGCGTGAAGAAGAAAACTAAGAGACGGGGGCACAAAGTTGGGAATCAAGCATCGAGTCGGTAAAGACTGACGTACCTCTAAGCCAGTCCATAGCGAAACGAAGAAGGCACGCTCTATTGTATTGCTTTATGTCCGGCAAATTTACACCCCCGTTCTGTACCGTCTGGGACAGTTTGAAGAAGCTTATTCTGGGTCGTTTATTGGCCCAAATAAATTTAGAAATAGATGAGTTAAGGGAGGATAGATCAGATTTTTAGAGCATGGTTGGAACCATCTGGAGGACATAGAGCAATTTGGGGAAGCTAGCCATTTTAACTAGGTTGCAGCGTCCCAGTAAATTAAGGGGCAGTTTTTGCCAGAGTGCTAGTTCAGTCTGAATTTTGGTAAGGATAGGGCGTATGTTGTCAAGGTAAAGACGAGTAGAGTCAGAGGGGAGAAGGATCCCAAGATATGTGATGTGGGTGGTGGCCCAGCGAAATGGAAAAGGAGTGTCCCATCCCATGGTGACCTGGGTAGACATGGCCAGAGCCTCAGATTTGTCATAGTTGATGGAGACCCCGGCAAAGGAGGAGAAACGTTCAATAGTGTTCTGTAATGCCGGAATAGACTGTCTCGGGTTAGAGGTAAAAAGGAGGACATCATCCGCAAATACCAACAGTTTCACCTCTCTATTACCTATCCTAATACACCGGAAGGCAAATAGGTTGAGGATATACCATAAAAAAGGTTCTAGAGCCAGATTGAAAAGAAGGGGGGGGGGGAGAGGGCATCCCTGTCTAGTCCCTCTTTCAAGAATAAAGGGAGATGAGGGGACATTATTGACTACCACCTGCGCAGTAGGGCTGTTATAAAGGGAGTCGACAAGGCCGCGGAAGTTCTCACCAAATTGTTGATGAATCAATACTCTAGCTAGGTGAGGCCAAGCAATCTTGTCAAAAGCCTTTTCTGCATCAAGGTTTATCAAAATGTTATCAGTGATACCCTGTACAGATTGTCTATGTTTAATAAAGCCCATCTGCGCAGGTGATATAACACAGGAAAGGCAGGGCTGCAGTCTGTTGGCCATCAGTTTCGTGAGAATTTTGAAATCCTGATTGAGAAGGGAGATCGGTCTGTAGGAACTGGGTAGGGAGGGATCTTTGCCAGGTTTTGCCAGAACTATTATAGTGGCCTCATTAAATCTAATTGGAGTACACTTGGAGATAAGAATATGATTATAAAGAGATGCAAGAGTGGGGGCAAGCTCGTCACGAAGCATTTTATAAAACTCTGCGCCAAAGCCATCTGGGCCAGGGCTTTTATTGTTAGGTAGGGTCTTAATGACGTCAACAACCTCCTCAACCGTGACCGGTGATTCCAGAAAGTCTCTCTCCTCTTGGGTCAAGACCGGGAGGGCAGCCTCTTCTAGAAAGGAGTGATTAGCCTCCAAGTCATCAGGGCCTTTGGCGTCTAGAGATTGATAAAAGCTCCGAAATTTGTTGCATATGGTTTCGGGGTCAGTGGTCAGTGTGCCCGAGTTATCGATAGCATTCACCCATGTGTGGGATTTAGGGCCCTTGATTAAATTAGCCAGCAGTTTGCCCGACTTATTGCCCCACCTGTGAAATCTGTTGCGTTGGTAGTCATAGGATAGTTGGGCTCATTCCGTGAGGAACGTATCATAGATGAGTTTGGCAGAAAGGTAGGCTTCCTTGTGTGCGGGGGTGTCATGTTGGGTATATCTCCTGTACGCAGAGGTGAGTGTGGTACTTAAGGTCTGTAATTGGGAAGAAAACTTTCTCTGTTTAGAGTGAGTGTAGGACATTATGTGTCCGTGAAGGACAGCCTTGGCCGTGCCCCAAAATATTGGTGAGTCTAAACTCTGATCACTATTATCTAGATTGTAATTGAGCCAGGACTGTTTGAGATGGAGAAGGAAATCAATGGAGTGACGCAAATATGCAGGGAAACGCCACCTAGGGATACTACGGGGAGGCAGGGCCAGTCGGATGTGGAGAGATATCGGGGCATGATCGGATATAATAATATTCTCAATAGAGGTGTAAGTAACTTTGGGGAGGAGGCCAGTGACAGTAAAAATATAATCAATTCGAGAATGGGAGGAATGAGGATGGGAATAGAAAGAAAAGTCTTTCTGAGTGGGATGTAGTATACGCCAGGGATCCAATAGGTCTAGTTGAGTACAGAAGGAGGAAAGTAACTGAGCAGAGTGTGTGTTAGTGGTGGTACGTACCCCGGATCTGTCCATGGATGGGTTGACTACCAAATTGAAGTCCCTGCCGACAGCCAAATTTTAGCTACCCCAGTTAAGGAGAGTCGTTAAAAGATCTGCAAAAAAGGAGTCAGGTGAGATATTAGGTGCATAGAGATTGAGAAGGGTATAAACAGTGTTATTGATACTTATATCTAGTAGCAGAAATCTACCCCCAGGGTCACAAAGCTTTCTGAGTACAGAATATTGTAGGTTGGCGTGGAATAATATCGTTACCCCCCTAGATTTAGAATGATGCGGAGAAGAAATACATTCTCCGATCCAAGGGGCACGTAAGGCGTGTCTAGGGTCGTCTAGCCAATGTGTCTCTTGGAGAAAGACAATATGAGGGGACATACGTTTCAGGTGAGATATCACCTTTTTCCTTTTGACCGGGTGATTAAGACCCTCCACATTCCAGGAGACAACACGAAGTGATGTGACATCTGGGTCTCCGTCTACATGAGATAGTGGGTGGGCATCAGCAGACATATCAACCCACCCCTACCGGGAAGAACACTAGCAATAAAATGTAGAAGATAAAACGGTCCCAACCTGTCCCAGCAAGCGGGGAGGGATTCCCCCCATGGAGGGAAGGGGTCCCGGCCTAGGCAAGCATAACTAACAAAACATATAAACCATAACAAGAACATCAAAAAGTATCAAGAAAAGGAAAAAACAAATCGAGAGTGTGTAGTAGTCACACTCTGAGCAATCTGTATGTGAGACCCGAGCGCAGGCTCGGTTGGCAGAGAGTTAGTATCAGGCAGGTGCAGACATCGGTCAAGTATTATCTAGCGAAAAGTGCCATTTGGCCTCCTCGGGATCATCGAAGAATTGCGGTCTGCCATCTTCAAAGACTCTGAGGCGAGCTGGGTAGAGCAAGGAGAATTTTATCTTCGCCTTAAAAAGGTGTTTACAGATAGGAGCAAACTCTCTGCGCCTCGCGGCCACCAATGCAGAGAAGTCCCGGAAGATGAGGAGACGTTCACCATTGACTGAGAGGCTAGCAGTCTTGCGGTAGTGATCAAGAAGTCTCGTTTTGTCCGCATAATTCAGGACTCTCATAATCACCGGGCGAGGACGCCCAGAAGAATTCTTGCATTCAGGCTCCAACCTATGGGCTCTTTCGATGACGAGAGGGACTCCTTTCATATCCATGGATAGTTGTTCCGGAATGCCTGATGAGAGGAGATCTAGGAGCTCGTGGCCTTTTATCGACTCTGGGATGCTTATGACTGCGATTTTCAAGGTCATCTAGCTTCTCTGAGAGGTCAGAGACCTCCAATTGCTTGGCTTGTAAGGAACGTTGCGCTTCTTCCAAGTTATCCTCCAAGGTCGATATCCTCTGCTCCGCTTCGTCGAGGCGGGTGGAGTGTTGGCTGAGCAGGGCCGAGGAGGACTCTATGGCTTCTTTAATGCCCGCCAACGTCTCATCGAGGAGAGGCCCCAAGACCGCCAGTAGGTCTCTATGTTTCATATTAGGTTGTTTCACAGGCGGTCGTGATTTGCGGGATTGCTGGGACAAGGAGCGCGTAGTCGAGTGATCAGAATCGGATGAATCGCCACAGGGAGTGTCCTCTCGAGATTGCTGAGTAGTGCCTGCGGACATTACGGGCAAAGGTATCAGGAACTTTTCCATGCAGGAGTATCAGAGAAAAGGGGCGACCACAAAGCTCAAAGAGCCTGAATGAATAGTAAAGGGTGCAACGGGTCTCACATACTAGGCACACATATTCAAAGTAACCACATCCTGGTTACGGCACTCAGAAGTGTGAAGGTCCCCCAGCCGGGGTTAGAGATAATACTTGAGGCAGAGACGTGCTCCAAGGCCACAGCGGGCCGGCGTGCGTGGAGTTATTATGTTCCCCTCCTTGAGACTCCGAGGCAGGCAATCATATGGGGGGGGGGGGGGGGTGAGGAATACCGCCACCGGATTGTTTAGCGGGGGGGTAGGGAATATCCTCACGCAGCAGGAGCTGGGACTTGTCCTCAGGCTCAGTAGGTGCAGGGCAGATGGGTCTAATTGTGTAATGGAGGCAGGTGTGCCCAGGAGCCAGCAGAGCATTTTTAATAACAGCCCACTACTTTGTCAGCAGGCTAGGTCGTGTGGAGCAGCAGCCTCTCCCCTCCCACCCGTACTGTGGCAATATTCGTCAGCTGGAGGGCTGCCAAGCCAGGCAGTATGTAGGGCAGAGGGACCCCTTCTGGCAGCGGCGGTAGAACTGCCACCTTAGAGGTAGCGCAGGTGGGCTAGCTAGCAGGCTAGTCAGAGTCATCCATTCAGGGGGGGCGGAGGGAGCGCGTCTCCCGCCATCACGCTCCGTCCAGCGGGTCAGCGGCAACAGGTCAGCTCCGGCTGCAGAGATGCTGTCAGGCTCCCTCCACAGCGTCCTCTGGGCACCGCGCCACACGGCCTCAGGTGGTGGGAGATAGCGGGGAGTAGCGGGCGGTGTGGGGTCGTCCAGGGGTGCTGCGAGGGGTAAAGGAGGCCCGCACAGCGCGGTCGCGGTCCGCCCAGAAGTCCGGCGGGATCGCGTTAGAATCGAGGTCCCGGCTCTGACGTGTAGACCAGGCCGCAATCCGCGGGAGCCTCCAGGCGCTCCCCGATTCTGCAGTCAGGCTGCAACAGGGGGATGATAAGGGGGCTTGGGGGAGCGGTAGACAGTTGAGGAGCGGGTCTGAGCAGTTTAGGAGGGCAGGGAGGGTGACATATAAGCAGGAGCTCAAGCAAGCTGCTACTGCTCTCCTCCGGTGCCAGGCCACGCCCCCATCAATGCATTGTTAATTTACCCATAAGTATAAAGTTACTCAGAAGTTCATGACGGAGCAGCTTACATTTACAACAAGCATGCAAAATGTAACACAAATAAAACGTTGGTGTGTCACACGCTGGACTACAAATCACTGGGAATGGTGTGTTAGGAGGTCCCTCTCTCATGCTGGCCAGCAAGACAGTCTCCGGCAGGTCCAGTGCATGGAAGCTCTGATCTTGTCCATGAGTCCTGAGTGGCGGTGTTAAAGTGTAGTGCCTGCTCATGACAGGTGAGCTATTTATACCTGTGTGATCTTCCATTTAAAGCCAAATCTTCATCTTATCCTCTAGGAAGCTGATCTCATGGCTCTCAGGAATCTTCTTGTTTCCTGCATTTTTATGTCCACTATTTTCAGTCCTGCAGTTCTCCTGATGTTTTGTGCACAGAACCACGACAGGGGGTTGGGATGGAACCACAACAGTTGGGTGACAGCATAGCCAGATTAAGGGGGGGTCGCAGAGTATACAGTACCCCGGGCCCCCATTTGTTAGGGCCCCCCCCAGACAGAGCACACCGATATCGCTAGCTTTCCCTCTCACGCAGTAACAGAACCAGACAGCAAGAATGCGAGCAGGGCAGTATAGAATGCGAGCAGGGCAGTATGCATTGCAGGCAGAGTATCAGGTTTTATGAGCTACCGATTGAGCTTTCCGACCAGAGGAGAGATAGGAGGGTGGAGAGAGCTGTAAGTGACACAGGGATCCCATCTTCTCCTCCTCCCTGCCTGGGTGTCTGGGTCCTATGTAACCTGCCATTATTCAACTATTAGTTTAAATCTAATATACTCCATTGGATTAAATTTAATATACACAATCCATACATCCTAACATGACTCAGTCCTGAAGGGATAACATGCTATATTAAGTTATGATTGCAATCATCTGTGTTGAAACACCTTTCATATCTAAGAAAAAGTTCAACACAGGTGACACCAATCATATATTAGGAAGGAAGTCCAGGTAAACTGCACTTTATCCCTCCTGGAATGAATTATGTTGGGGGGTATGCACAATCAAATATATACTCCCCCACCTTCCACCGGGGGCCACCTTGTCTTAGGTGCCCCGGGCACCCCCAAGGCTTAATCCGTCCCTGGGTGACAGAGCTGTGATGGGAGTGGAGGGGGTCAGCAGAGATAGGCGGGGGAGGGGGGGGGGCAGTTAGGAGCTGATTAGATGGTACTTTATCACCATGAATATTAACACTTTTCAAGGCTTAGTTCATCTTCCCCTTGGTAACACTTTGATGGACAGACTGATAGCTTTCCAGGGAGCCTGACGGCTTGTGCGTCAGAGACAGGGTTAAACAGCTGCACTCTCCTGGTACACACAAGTGGACAAATAATGATGAGCTTTCATAGAGTCTTCAGTTTCATACTGCACACAGGGTTTTATATTCATGTATATTTTTTCTACACACAAGACATGGGTGTTGTATATTGCTGTGGATCCCCGCAGAGATGACAGGACACTGAAGCTGTCACGTATGCATCTTCACTGCATCAGACATAACACTAAACTGACAAACAGCATGGTTTCCCGTGCAAAGGGTTGATCAAGACTCGGGTCATTTACGCCAGCAGCATATACATTTAAATTTTACAGTGGTGCTTGAAAGTTTGTGAAACCATCAGAATTTTCTACATTTCTGCTGAAATTTGCCCTAAAACTATCTCAGGTTTTCACACAAGTCCTAAAAGTAGATAAAGAGAGCCAAATCAAACAAATGAGACAAAATAAATTAGAAGTGCTCATATTTTTATTGAGGAAAATTATACAATATCACATGGCAGCAAATATGTAAGAGGAGACATCTGTATATCTAACATTTTTCTGCTATGTAGCGTGGCATACCTGACATACAACACACATCTTGAGGTACCTACTAAGGACCTTATTCAGCTTCAGTTGCAGTTTTGCTAATTTAGCAAAACTGCAGTTGGCTGCAATCGCATGCTTGGGGCCGCCCAGCATGTAAATACCCTGCAGTGATGCGATCGCAATGCAATTGCGTTCAAATCGCTGATTTGTGGATGCCCCCCATGACTCCGCAGCCTGGCTGCTATGGCAGGAGCAGGGCAGCCATTTTTCGGGTCGCAGCAGCTGCATATGATGTCACGTGTCCGCCCCGAACCCGCACCCATTTCTAACACCACACCCGCCAAACGCAGCGTTCCACCTCCGCAATGCCACGTCGGTTTCCATTACCGACCTGCGAACACCTCTGCAATCACATATCAATTCTGTGTGCTGCTGAATACTCCCCCCCCCCCCCCACACCCAAGTTGCAGGATGCAAGAGAATGTAATATCACTTTTCAACCACCAGATGTCACCTTTCCTAAACTATACAAATAATACATCAAATAGCCAATGCAGTTAAATGAGGCAGTGTTATAGCAATCTGCTCGCAAGGAAGCAATGCAAAGAATGCGGCTAGAACTTAATGCATATTAATATGTTGGTATTTATGTTTCCTTCTTTAATGTTATGTGACAGCTTGCATAAATATACTAGTGCTGGCTAAGCATAGACAGCGAAAACTAAACATTTTTTTATTATTATTATTATTATTATTATTATTATTGTTATTATTATTATTATTAGTAGTAGTAGTAGTAGTAGTAGTAGTAGTACTGCAGTAGTAGCAGCAGTAGTAATAATAGTATTTTTATGCAGTATACCGTGGCTAAATGTACTGCACATGCAACAATTTATGAAGTGATGTGTAACATTTCTGAGTGATGGAGCACTCATTGTGGACACTCTCCATGGAAATGATTGGTCAGCTAGTGGCAGCATCCATGCTCTGACCAATCAGCACTACCCCATTCATTCCTATGAAGAATGACCCTGAGTGACTTTTTCCGTCATCTAACATGGGGGAGGTTTTTTCCAAGACCCTGTGAAATGCCTACAGGGACCGAGCAGGACCTTTCCCATTGGATTGTGAGAGGAATACAATAAGGAGGTAAATGAGTGTGAGAGGAAGACTTTACTTAAAAAATATCTCTCCCTGCAGACCACACCTGCTCATAAGGTTACCTGGAAAAGGATGGTTGCGATACTGACTGCATTTCTAAGTATATATGTGATACCCTGAAACTGCAGCCCAAATCAACTGTGGCACTACAGGTGCCAGCATGACTTTAATAAAAGTAAAATGTTTGCTGGAGTTGCATAACACTGAGCCAGCAGTCTACAGCTTGCAGCACAGAAGGGGTTAATAGCCCAACTCACAGTTAGACAGATCAGTCTGCAAAAAGCAAATGCAAGACTCACCAAATTGCAACTCAGGGCGGGAAATCCCAGATAAACTGAGAGCGGGAAATCCCAGATTTAGAATGTGTCCCTGGGAATGCAAGGTTATAAAAAGGTTGTCCTGCAGCAGCCTAGGAGGACAGTCAGTCGGAGAGTGAGCAGACAGTGAGAGGAGAGTGAGCAGACAGTGAGGTGGATTAGCCAGGAAGATGTAGCCCCAGTGAGGGCTCCCCACATGTTTTGGTGGGGAGTGATGCCAGCCACAGCAAGGCACTTGACAGAGGGAGACATCGCAGTGTGAGAGCAGCAGTATGCAGAATCTAGTGAAAGGGTGATGCCAGGAGAAAAGTGTGCTAATGGTGTGAGTCTCAAGAGGTATCTGGGTGAAGTGGTCGGAAGCCAGGCGACGTGAGTAAGCGCCCCCATGGAAAAGTATCTCGAGAGGTATCTGGGTGAAGTGGTCGGAAAGCCACGCGGCGTGAGTAAGCGCCCCCAAGGAAAAGAATCCTCGCTAAGTAAGAGAGAGAGAGACGGTCACCTGATGTGTAGCACTACTGGTCACAGAATGCCCTGGTACGTAATGCTGTTTGCCATGTATATGCCGCTGCGACTAAGCGATGCGCTGGAGGAGGTGCCCTGATGTGTGATCCACTGTAACTTATGCTTTGTGCTGGAGGAGTGTTCACAAGTTATCCCTGCAATCTCCCTGTTTGATGTTTGAATAAACTTTATGCTGTTTATCTGAGATGGGCTGGCACCCAATTCTTTATGCGCTGCACCGACACCTGTAGTCCACACCTACAATGTACTTGTAGTTAAAGACCTGATTCTTCAGGGGACCCTCTGGTAACTGTGCCTGAACCCATGACCAGCCGGGGCAAGGTTAGGGTGATGTACTATACACAGTGACTGCAGATCTTGCATACCTAATACTAGTGGGCTACCACATTTGGCGTCCGCGAACAGGATACGAGCAAACATGGTTACCAACGTGGGGCTCTAAGGGCAATATTTGTGGAGGTGGAACTTATGTAACAGGACATCGGGACTATGCAGTGCACCCGGTCGGAGCAACACCCTTGGGGGCACTGTGTTTGGCCATTTCTGAGTGTCCGAAAGAGCCAAGGATCGCAAGGGGAATGTAGTCCCCTATATCTATTTTCCTAAAGTTGGAGAAACTTGTTTAATGGGAGGGGCCCACGAGAGCCACCTGTCTCTTTTGACCCAGACGTGGGGGGAGACAAGGGCAGGCGAGGGCAGGTTCTCTGTGTTTGGCGCAATTGCCACAAGATGTCTGGAACATTTTACTATCACATGTGACTCTGGACTGTAACTCGTTTGAAAACCGCAACAGAATATGTGATTTGTATGTAATGTGATGTTTGACATGCCATGTTTTCCTGAATATGTGATTGTTGTTTTTTTGTCACATGTACTGTCATTATATGTTATGTTGAAAACTGCTGTTGCGTGAGGACACGCAAGATTTCAGCAGGGGTGCATGTGATACCCTGAAACTGCAGCCAAAATCAACTGTGGCACTACAGGTGCCAGCATGACTTTAATAAAAGTAAAATGTTTGCTGGAGTTGCATAACACTGAGCCAGCAGTCTACAGCTTGCAGCACAGAAGGGGTTAATAGCCCAACTCACAGTTAGACAGATCTGTCTGCAAAAAGCAAATGCAAGACTCACCAAATTGCAACTTAGGGCGGGAAATCCCAGATAAACTGAGAGCGGGAAATCCCAGATTTAGAATGTGTCCCTGGGAATGCAAGGTTATAAAAAGGTTGTCCTGCAGCAGCCTAGGAGGACAGTCAGTCGGAGAGTGAGCAGACAGTGGGGGTATATTTACTAAGGTCCCGATTTTGACCGAGATGCCGTTTTTACATCAAAGTGTCATCTCGGTAATTTACTAAGCAAAAATCACGGCAGTGATGAGGGCATTCGTATTCTTATTACGGCTGTGTAGTAAAAGTACGAATGAATACACCATCGGTCAAACGCGGCTGATTAGATATAGAACTCGGTCATTTACTAAGCATTCGTATTTGTATTTTAGACCGTGAAAATGGTTTTGCGGTCGAAAACTTTTACTATTCGTACAAAATTCCTAAAAAAAAGTAGACCTGCTTTTGAGAAGCGTGTTTACTAGAGATGAGCGGGTTCGGTTCCTCTGAATCCGAACCCGCCCGAACTTCAGGTTTTTTACACGGGTCCGAGCAGGCTCGGATCTTCCCGCCTTGCTCGGCTAACCCGAGCGCGCCCGAACGTCATCATCACGCTGTCGGATTCTCGCGAGGCTCGGATTCTATCGCGAGGCTCGGATTCTATATAAGGAGCCGCGCGTCGCCGCCATTTTCACACGTGCATTGAGAGTCATAGGGAGAGGACGTGGCTGGCGTCCTCTCCGTTTAGAGAAGATAGAGACACAGTATTTTGGGGAGCATTATTAGGAGGAGTACTACTATACTCTATACTACTATACTACTTGCTGAAGTGATATTTATACTAGATTAGATAATAGATAGTGTGACTGTAAGTGTATTATCTGACTTGTGGGGGAGACACTGACAGTGGGGAGCAGTTAGAGTCTGAGAGCAGGACTCAGGAGTACATATAACGTACAGTGCACACTTTTGCTGCCAGAGTCAGTGCCACACTGCCATTGTTGTGACCACACTGACCACCAGTATAATAATATATTTTGTGATTGTCTGCTTAGGCCTCGGAGTACTAGTTGCAAGTTGCAACGTGACCTGAAGTGACCACCAGTTTAATAATCAATTACCACCAGTTTAATATATATATATATATATAATTGTATATAATATATATATATATATAATATTGTATACCACCTACCCGTGGTTTTTTTTTTCATTCTTCTTTATACATACTACTATAGTAGCTTACTGTAGCAGTCTGCGGTGCTGTGCTGACCTGACAGTGTCCAGCAGGTCCGTCATCAGTCATTACATAATAAATATATATAGTACCTGTCCGGCTGCAGTACTAGTGATATTATATTGATTTCATCTCATTATCAATAATTTATCATCCAGTCTAGACTCTATATTAGCAGCAGACACAGTACGTTAGTCCACGGCTGTAGCTACCTCTGTGTCGGCACTCGGCAGTCCATCCATAATTGTATACCACCTACCCGTGTTTTTTTTTTTTTCTTTCTTCTTTGTACATACTACTATAGAGTATAGTAGCTTACTGTAGCAGTCTGCGGTGCTGCTGAGCTGACAGTGTCCAGCAGGTCCGTCATCAGTCATCATTACCTAATAAATATATTATCTACCTGTCCGGCTGCAGTACTAGTGATATTATATATACATACATATATATATTGATTTCATCTCATTATCAATCATCCAGTCTATATTAGCAGCAGACACAGTACGTTAGTCCACGGCTGTAGCTACCTCTGTGTCGGCACTCGGCAGTCCATCCATAATTGTATACCACCTACCCGTGGTTTTTTTTTTTCTTTCTTCTTTGTACATACTACTATAGTATAGTAGCTTACTGTAGCAGTCTGCGGTGCTGCTGAGCTGACAGTGTCCAGCAGGTCCGTCATCAGTCATCATTACCTAATAAATATATTATCTACCTGTCCGGCTGCAGTACTAGTGATATTATATATACATACATATATATATATTGATTTCATCTCATTATCAATCATCCAGTCTATATTAGCAGCAGACACAGTACGTTAGTCCACGGCTGTAGCTACCTCTGTGTCGGCACTCGGCAGTCCATCCATAATTGTATACCACCTACCCGTGGTTTTTTTTTTCTTTCTTCTTTGTACATACTACTATAGTATAGTAGCTTACTGTAGCAGTCTGCGGTGCTGCTGAGCTGACAGTGTCCAGCAGGTCCGTCATCAGTCATCATTACCTAATAAATATATTATCTACCTGTCCGGCTGCAGTACTAGTGATATTATATATACATACATTTATATATATATTGATTTCATCTCATTATCATCCAGTCTATATTAGCAGCAGACACAGTACGGTAGTCCACGGCTGTAGCTACCTCTGTGTCGGCACTCGGCAGTCCATCCATAATTGTATACCACCTACCCGTGGTTTTTTTTTTTTTCTTCTTTGTACATACTACTATAGAGTATAGTAGCTTACTGTAGCAGTCTGCGGTGCTGCTGAGCTGACAGTGTCCAGCAGGTCCGTCATCAGTCATCATTACCTAATAAATATATTATCTACCTGTCCGGCTGCAGTACTAGTGATATTATATATACATACATATATATATTGATTTCATCTCATTATCAATCATCCAGTCTATATTAGCAGCAGACACAGTACGTTAGTCCACGGCTGTAGCTACCTCTGTGTCGGCACTCGGCAGTCCATCCATAATTGTATACCACCTACCCGTGGTTTTTTTTTTCTTTCTTTGTACATACTACTATAGTATAGTAGCTTACTGTAGCAGTCTGCGGTGCTGCTGAGCTGACAGTGTCCAGCAGGTCCGTCATCAGTCATCATTACCTAATAAATATATTATCTACCTGTCCGGCTGCAGTACTAGTGATATTATATATACGTACATATATATATATTGATTTCATCTCATTATCAATCATCCAGTCTATATTAGCAGCAGACACAGTACGTTAGTCCACGGCTGTAGCTACCTCTGTGTCAGCACTCGGCAGTCCATCCATAATTGTATACCACCTACCCGTGGTTTTTTTTTTTTTTTCTTCTTTGTACATACTACTATAGTATAGTAGCTTACTGTAGCAGTCTGCGGTGCTGCTGAGCTGACAGTGTCCAGCAGGTCCGTCATCAGTCATCATTACCTAATAAATATATTATCTACCTGTCCGGCTGCAGTACTAGTGATATTATATATACATACATATATATATATTGATTTCATCTCATTATCATCCAGTCTATATTAGCAGCAGACACAGTATGGTAGTCCACGGCTGTAGCTACCTCTGTGTCGGCACTCGGCAGTCCATCCATAATTGTATACCACCTACCCGTGTTTTTTTTTTCTTTCTTCTTTGTACATACTACTATAGAGTATAGTAGCTTACTGTAGCAGTCTGCGGTGCTGCTGAGCTGACAGTGTCCAGCAGGTCCGTCATCAGTCATCATTACCTAATAAATATATTATCTACCTGTCCGGCTGCAGTACTAGTGATATTATATATACATACATATATATATTGATTTCATCTCATTATCAATCATCCAGTCTATATTAGCAGCAGACACAGTACGTTAGTCCACGGCTGTAGCTACCTCTGTGTCGGCACTCGGCAGTCCATCCATAATTGTATACCACCTACCCGTGGTTTTTTTTTTTCTTTCTTCTTTGTACATACTACTATAGTATAGTAGCTTACTGTAGCAGTCTGCAGTGCTGCTGAGCTGACAGTGTCCAGCAGGTCCGTCATCAGTCATCATTACCTAATAAATATATTATCTACCTGTCCGGCTGCAGTACTAGTGATATTATACATACATACATATATATATATTGATTTCATCTCATTATCAATCATCCAGTCTATATTAGCAGCAGACACAGTACGTTAGTCCACGGCTGTAGCTACCTCTGTGTCGGCACTCGGCAGTCCATCCATAATTGTATACCACCTACCCGTGGTTTTTTTTTTTCTTTCTTCTTTGTACATACTACTATAGTATAGTAGCTTACTGTAGCAGTCTGCGGTGCTGCTGAGCTGACAGTGTCCAGCAGGTCCGTCATCAGTCATCATTACCTAATAAATATATTATCTACCTGTCCGGCTGCAGTACTAGTGATATTATATATACATACATATATATATATTGATTTCATCTCATTATCAATCATCCAGTCTATATTAGCAGCAGACACAGTACGTTAGTCCACGGCTGTAGCTACCTCTGTGTCGGCACTCGGCAGTCCATCCATAATTGTATACCACCTACCCGTGGTTTTTTTTTTTCTTTCTTCTTTGTACATACTACTATAGTATAGTAGCTTACTGTAGCAGTCTGCGGTGCTGCTGAGCTGACAGTGTCCAGCAGGTCCGTCATCAGTCATCATTACCTAATAAATATATTATCTACCTGTCCGGCTGCAGTACTAGTGATATTATATATACATACATATATATATATTGATTTCATCTCATTATCATCCAGTCTATATTAGCAGCAGACACAGTACGGTAGTCCACGGCTGTAGCTACCTCTGTGTCGGCACTCGGCAGTCCATCCATAAGTATACTAGTATCCATCCATCTCCATTGTTTACCTGAGGTGCCTTTTAGTTGTGCCTATTAAAATATGGAGAACAAAAATGTTGAGGTTCCAAAATTAGGGAAAGATCAAGATCCACTTCCACCTCGTGCTGAAGCTGCTGCCACTAGTCATGGCCGAGACGATGAAATGCCAGCAACGTCGTCTGCCAAGGCCGATGCCCAATGTCATAGTACAGAGCATGTCAAATCCAAAACACCAAATAGTAAAAAAAGGACTCCAAAACCTAAAATAAAATTGTCGGAGGAGAAGCGTAAACTTGCCAATATGCCATTTACCACACGGAGTGGCAAGGAACGGCTGAGGCCCTGGCCTATGTTCATGGCTAGTGGTTCAGCTTCACATGAGGATGGAAGCACTCAGCCTCTCGCTAGAAAACTGAAAAGACTCAAGCTGGCAAAAGCACCGCAAAGAACTGTGCGTTCTTTGAAATCCCAAATCCACAAGGAGAGTCCAATTGTGTCGGTTGCGATGCCTGACCTTCCCAACACTGGACGTGAAGAGCATGCGCCTTCCACCATTTGCACGCCCCCTGCAAGTGCTGGAAGGAGCACCCGCAGTCCAGTTCCTGATAGTCAGATTGAAGATGTCAGTGTTGAAGTACACCAGGATGAGGAGGATATGGGTGTTGCTGGCGCTGGGGAGGAAATTGACCAGGAGGATTCTGATGGTGAGGTGGTTTGTTTAAGTCAGGCACCCGGGGAGACACCTGTTGTCCGTGGGAGGAATAGGGCCATTGACATGCCTGGTCAAAATACAAAAAAAATCAGCTCTTCGGTGTGGAAGTATTTCACCAGAAATGCGGACAACATTTGTCAAGCCGTGTGTTGCCTTTGTCAAGCTGTAATAAGTAGGGGTAAGGACGTTAACCACCTCGGAACATCCTCCCTTATACGTCACCTGCAGCGCATTCATAATAAGTCAGTGACAAGTTCAAAAACTTTGGGTGACAGCGGAAGCAGTCCACTGACCAGTAAATCCCTTCCTCTTGTAACCAAGCTCACGCAAACCACCCCACCAACTCCCTCAGTGTCAATTTCCTCCTTACCCAGGAATGCCAATAGTCCTGCAGGCCACGTCACTGGCAATTCTGACGAGTCCTCTCCTGCCTGGGATTCCTCCGATGCATCCTTGAGTGTAATGCCTACTGCTGCTGGCGCTGCTGTTGTTGCTGCTGGGAGTCGATCGTCATCCCAGAGGGGAAGTCGTAAGCCCACTTGTACTACTTCCAGTAAGCAATTGACTGTCCAACAGTCCTTTGCGAGGAAGATGAAATATCACAGCAGTCATCCTGCTGCAAAGCGGATAACTGAGGCCTTGACAACTATGTTGGTGTTAGACGTGCGTCCGGTATCCGCCGTTAGTTCACAGGGAACTAGACAATTTATTGAGGCAGTGTGCCCCCGTTACCAAATACCATCTAGGTTCCACTTCTCTAGGCAGGCGATACCGAGAATGTACACGGACGTCAGAAAAAGACTCACCAGTCTCCTAAAAAATGCAGTTGTACCCAATGTCCACTTAACCACGGACATGTGGACAAGTGGAGCAGGGCAGGGTCAGGACTATATGACTGTGACAGCCCACTGGGTAGATGTATGGACTCCCGCCGCAAGAACAGCAGCGGCGGCACCAGTAGCAGCATCTCGCAAACGCCAACTCTTTCCTAGGCAGGCTACGCTTTGTATCACCGCTTTCCAGAATACGCACACAGCTGAAAACCTCTTACGGCAACTGAGGAAGATCATCGCGGAATGGCTTACCCCAATTGGACTCTCCTGTGGATTTGTGGCATCGGACAACGCCAGCAATATTGTGTGTGCATTAAATATGGGCAAATTCCAGCACGTCCCATGTTTTGCACATACCTTGAATTTGGTGGAGCAGAATTTTTTTTAAAACGACAGGGGCGTGCAAGAGATGCTGTCGGTGGCCAGAAGAATTGCGGGACACTTTCGGCGTACAGGCACCACGTACAGAAGACTGGAGCACCACCAAAAACTACTGAACCTGCCCTGCCATCATCTGAAGCAAGAAGTGGTAACGAGGTGGAATTCAACCCTCTATATGCTTCAGAGGTTGGAGGAGCAGCAAAAGGCCATTCAAGCCTATACAATTGAGCACGATATAGGAGGTGGAATGCACCTGTCTCAAGCGCAGTGGAGAATGATTTCAACGTTGTGCAAGGTTCTGATGCCCTTTGAACTTGCCACACGTGAAGTCAGTTCAGACACTGCCAGCCTGAGTCAGGTCATTCCCCTCATCAGGCTTTTGCAGAAGAAGCTGGAGACATTGAAGGAGGAGCTAACACGGAGCGATTCCGCTAGGCATGTGGGACTTGTGGATGGAGCCCTTAATTCGCTTAACAAGGATTCACGGGTGGTCAATCTGTTGAAATCAGAGCACTACATTTTGGCCACCGTGCTCGATCCTAGATTTAAAGCCTACCTTGGATCTCTCTTTCCGGCAGACACAAGTCTGCTGGGGTTCAAAGACCTGCTGGTGACAAAATTGTCAAGTCAAGCGGAACGCGACCTGTCAACATCTCCTCCTTCACATTCTCCCGCAACTGGGGGTGCGAGGAAAAGGCTCAGAATTCCGAGCCCACCCGCTGGCGGTGATGCAGGGCAGTCTGGAGCGACTGCTGATGCTGACATCTGGTCCGGACTGAAGGACCTGACAACGATTACGGACATGTCGTCTACTGTCACTGCATATGATTCTCTCACCATTGAAAGAATGGTGGAGGATTATATGAGTGACCGCATCCAAGTAGGCACGTCACACAGTCCGTACTTATACTGGCAGGAAAAAGAGGCAATTTGGAGGCCCTTGCACAAACTGGCTTTATTCTACCTAAGTTGCCCTCCCACAAGTGTGTACTCCGAAAGAGTGTTTAGTGCCGCCGCTCACCTTGTCAGCAATCGGCGTACGAGGTTACATCCAGAAAATGTGGAGAAGATGATGTTCATTAAAATGAATTATAATCAATTCCTCCGTGGAGACATTGACCAGCAGCAATTGCCTCCACAAAGTACACAGGGAGCTGAGATGGTGGATTCCAGTGGGGACGAATTGATAATCTGTGAGGAGGGGGATGTACACGGTGATATATCGGAGGATGATGATGAGGTGGACATCTTGCCTCTATAGAGCCAGTTTGTGCAAGGAGAGATTAATTGCTTCTTTTTTGGTGGGGGTCCAAACCAACCCGTCATTTCAGTCACAGTCGTGTGGCAGACCCTGTCACTGAAATGATGGGTTGGTTAAAGTGTGCATGTCCTGTTTATACAACATAAGGGTGGGTGGGAGGGCCCAAGGACAATTCCATCTTGCACCTCTTTTTTCTTTAATTTTTCTTTGCGTCATGTGCTGTTTGTGGAATGTTTTTTGGAAGGGCCATCCTGCGTGACACTGCAGTGCCACTCCTAGATGGGCCCGGTGTTTGTGTCGGCCACTAGGGTCGCTTATCTTACTCACACAGCTACCTCATTGCGCCTCTTTTTTTCTTTGCGTCGTGTGCTGTTTGGGGAGGGTTTTTTGGAAGGGCCATCCTGCGTGACACTGCAGTGCCACTCCTAGATGGGCCCGGTGTTTGTGTCGGCCACTAGGGTCGCTTATCTTACTCACACAGCTACCTCATTGCGCCTCTTTTTTTCTTTGCGTCATGTGCTGTTTGGGGAGGTTTTTTTGGAAGGGCCATCCTGCGTGACACTGCAGTGCCACTCCTAGATGGGCACGGTGTTTGTGTCGGCCACTAGGGTCGCTTATCTTACTCACACAGCTACCTCATTGCGCCTCTTTTTTTCTTTGCGTCATGTGCTGTTTGGGGAGTGTTTTTTGGAAGGGCCATCCTGCGTGACACTGCAGTGCCACTCCTAGATGGGCCCGGTGTTTGTGTCGGCCACTAGGGTCGCTTATCTTACTCACACAGCTACCTCATTGCGCCTCTTTTTTTCTTTGCGTCATGTGCTGTTTGGGGAGGGTTTTTTGGAAGGGCCATCCTGCGTGACACTGCAGTGCCACTCCTAGATGGGCACGGTGTTTGTGTCGGCCACTAGGGTCGCTTATCTTACTCACACAGCTACCTCATTGCGCCTCTTTTTTTCTTTGCGTCATGTGCTGTTTGGGGAGTGTTTTTTGGAAGGGCCATCCTGCGTGACACTGCAGTGCCACTCCTAGATGGGCCCGGTGTTTGTGTCGGCCACTAGGGTCGCTTATCTTACTCACACAGCTACCTCATTGCGCCTCTTTTTTTCTTTGCGTCATGTGCTGTTTGGGGAGGGTTTTTTGGAAGGGCCATCCTGCGTGACACTGCAGTGCCACTCCTAGATGGGCCCGGTGTTTGTGTCGGCCACTAGGGTCGCTTATCTTACTCACACAGCTACCTCATTGCGCCTCTTTTTTTCTTTGCGTCATGTGCTGTTTGGGGAGTGTTTTTTGGAAGGGCCATCCTGCGTGACACTGCAGTGCCACTCCTAGATGGGCACGGTGTTTGTGTCGGCCACTAGGGTCGCTTAGCTTAGTCATCCAGCGACCTAGGTGCAAATTTTAGGACTAAAAATAATATTGTGAGGTGTGAGGTATTCAGAATAGACTGAAAATGAGTGGAAATTATGGTTTTTGAGGTTAATAATACTTTGGGATCAAAATGACCCCCAAATTCTATGATTTAAGCTGTTTTTTAGTGTTTTTTTAAAAAAACACCCGAATCCAAAACACACCCGAATCCGACAAAAAAAATTCGGTGAGGTTTTGCCAAAACGCGGTCGAACCCAAAACACGGCCGCGGAACCGACCCCAAAACCAAAACACAAAACCCGAAAAATTTCAAGTGCACATCTCTAGTGTTTACATGTGTTGTCAATTCTACATTACTCACACCTGACGTTTTTGACCTTTAAAAGGGGCTAAAACACATTTCTCAACACTCTCAATCTGAAATGGCTGCTACTGTGTGTAGCAGGGACGTGCGGTGAGCTAAATATCTCAGGAGGCACTGACTAGCACCAGAGACAGATTTACATGCAATATTTGAGCCAAAGCGTACATCTGGGCATTATACACAGGTGCAGTAGTATAAACTCCTGGAAATTTGGTGAGTTTTGATCAGAGATGTGCGGAAAAGTTAGCCAGGGGAGGCACTGCCTCACCTGCCATGGACTTTTTACTCCAGAGTTTTGGCTATACAAATTATTAGAATAATGCAAAGAATATATTTCAAACATATTATTTGTATTTTTCATATACTTTATACAGTCAAACCTCTGGCACAAACGTTAGTATGACAGGAAAGGCTCTGCCTCACCCCACCGCACGTCACTGGTGTGTAGTACTGCTGTCTTGTTTGCTGTGGGATACCTGACACTGCTCCATGAAGCTACAATAAACCCAGGCCAGGAAAAACAGCAGGGTCAGCAGGTTGTACATGTTCCGTGTAGGCTGGCCATGCTTTTATTATTTATTGGCCGTTTAAACTAAAACTAACTTGCTGATGCCCATGTTATACAGATGCTCAGACTAAATGTTTTAAGTTATTTAACTCTGTATGATTTGGCCAAGCTGACCCTAGACCCTGAGACAGCACGCTCTCGCCCTGTCTCAATACTTATCTGGCCCTATACACTAATGTGTTTTTGTTTTGTTTTGTTTTGTTTTGTTAATTAAGCAATACACATATTTCGGGTTAACAATTTATTGTAAACAGACCAATGTAGTCATAACACATATGTGCAAAATTGAAATGGCCACCATATTGTGGACACTACATATTATTTTTTTATTTTTTGGGTGCTGGGTGCAGAGGCTAGTGGTGGCTCGTGGGTGCGGCTTCGACTTGAACGTCGAACTGGTGATTGTACTGGGGTTTGGCTAGGGGTTGTTGTGCCTGAGCTTGACGTCACATGGTGTTGGCCCATCACACTTAAATTTTGGCTCAAAATATTTAAACTTGCCGTAAGCTGTGTATATGCGGCAGTATTGTTGGCAATGATGCGAGACAGATTGTCATTTATTACTTGATTGTGCTGGATCATCTGGATCAGTGTTTGGTGTTGCCGCTGTTGCTCATCCATGATGCGCTGAAGGTTCGCCTGCATTTGTGTGTTGTCTGCCCTCATCTGCTCCATAGTGTTTGCTATACGCCCCACCTGCACTATGAGTCTGGCTGAGTTGCGACTCACTTTTGGCAAATGATGGGGCAGACTAGACAGGTGTTGTGTTTGGGTGGTGAGGCACGCGGAGTGGTGTGCTTGTTGTGATGCCCAACCTGACCAAAACTCTTGGTCCGTTTGCATTGGCCCTGGTGTTGAGCTCATTTGTTGACTTTGAGAAGCTTGAGGTTGTTGTGGAATGTCCTGAGCCATGTTTGCCTGTGTTGTGTCGATGGGCTGCAGGTGGAGTGTAAATGTCTCCTGGGCACGGTCCTGCTGGCCATCGTCGCTCATGAAGGCTGGGTCTGTATGGGTTTGGACACAGGCAATAGTTAGTACATATGTCGCATTGGTCTTACAAGACTTTTTCAGCAACATGCATTACTTCATAATATTAATGTAATGGATAAATTGATTATTGCATACACTTAACTATGTTGGTTACCTTTTAGTTAATTGATGTGGCTCAAAACGTATAATACTCATTTGTGTTTTTCTTGTTCAAATTGTAGGATTCAGAGTCATAGTTACTGTATACACTCCATGTACTCTTACCAATTTGAACTACTACATTGTTATTTGGATTCGGAAGGTTCCTTTGGACCAACACGCAAAATTTAAAAAATGTGTTCAACAATACAATCAGACATTGGTTATGGCAGTCAGTGGTGTTTTTTAAAAGTGTAATAATATAGTGATATAAAATGTACACATTAACAATGTTAATTTATTTATTAATGTGCCCTATGTTTAGAAGTGGATTTTAGGCCCATGTTTTGTAATGCATTTAAATTTCAAATTTTGTGGTTTTCAGTTTTGTTGGGCATAAATTTAATACGAAATGTGTGTATATGGACATCCTCTAATTTTGCAAATAACATCATAACATTACGCTAACAGCATCTGCTTGCAGTAGATTATTAAAGCAAGTTTGAGTGGTCATTTTTTCTTTAGAATTTACAGTACTAACAGTGGTGCAGATGTATAAACCTGGAGAAGGCATAAGTAAGTGATAAACCTGTGATATGTGCAAGGTGCTAAAGGCACAAGGCAAGCATCTCCAAAATGTGCAATCACATTTTTACAAACTTTTGTACTGCTGCCTTTATCATCTTGCACATAACAGTGGGTTTTCACTTCCTTATGCCTTCACCTGGTTATTAAATCAACTACACTGGTTTTTTAAAATTAATTTAAATTACATAAAACATTACTCACCAGACAACTGTGGGGATTGCGGATTATCACTTTGGGGGCTCGACAAAAGTGCCAGTGGTGGCACGGCAGCCACTGCAGAGATGCGCCTTCGGGGGGGTGATGCTGGTGCAGGAGCAGAAGCCTGAACACGGGGCCTCTTGGGTGGCCTTGTAGCCACAGTAATGCTGCCCTGTGATGTGCGCCTTAGTGGACGCGGAACAGACGAAGAACCTGTGTGATAGTATCCTCATTAGATTTCATATGTAAAATGTGTTTGTCGAAGATGTGGTTACAGTAAAATCTTACCAGCATTCCCACCATCATCAGCTCTAGGCAGGTTTGGCTGTGGCCTGGATGTGCTGCTTCTCTGGAGTACTGTAGAAAGAAGAAGAATGTCGATATGAACATACTCTTTGGTTGTTATACTTGTTAAGTGTATTTTTTTCATTTTTTTTTGGTTTAAAACATGTGTTAGCTGCTGTGACTTAAAGTAAGCGATGCTTAGCCTTGCATGCATGACTACATTGGCTGTGTATACTTTCAATGTATTAAATTATTTAAATAAAAAAACATACAGAAATTATAATAATGAGAAATATTATACTACTTAAAACACATACGTCGTAGCTTTACCAAGCCACAATATTGCATGCTCTTTTTAAATTTTTAAACACAAAAAAAAATACACAAATATCTGCACCAAAAAATTTAAAAAATAATAATAATAATAATGCATGTCAAAAAAAAACAACAAAACCAATAAAAAACCAAAACAACACCCAAAAAACATATATCCTGGGCAAATTAAAAATTTTTTACAAATAAACACAGTCATCACACTTTATTAATAAACTCAAAATAACATTTACTTTGTAAAGCAGACAGCAGAAAATGACCAACACAAGAAGAAACAATCACAATACATAATGGCAAATTAAACATAATTAAGACACACAATACACCATCCCGGCACAACCTGTGTCTCTCCAGATGTAGTGCAACTACACATCCCAGCATGCCCACCAACACATTTGTCATTCACTAAGTATAAAAATGTGGTAAGGCATGATGGGACTTGTAGTTTGACAACAGCTGGAGAACCACAGGGTGGCCTGGCCTGCACTACTTTACCAACCCATTTGGGGTGCAACACAAAAAAAAAAAAAAAAACTAAGGACAAAGCACAGATGTTACAAATCAAGTCATAAATATTAAAAACTCACCATCCGCCCTTGGGCGGTCCGAATCACGGACATGAAGGGCAGAAACCACCTCTGGCGGAATCAGCGAACGCATTGGCTCCTCCCAATCTTTATAAGACGCTCGGAAGGGGTGTCCACCCCCGGTTTGACGGGCAGATTTTGCCTCCTTAGCCATCTTTGCCTTCACACGGCGCTTGATGTCATAGAAGCGTTTCCTACAGGTGTCCTCGGTCCGCCTCACCACACCCTCACTGTTCACAGCAGCAACAACCTTCCCCCATAGGACAGTCTTCCTGCGGGTCGACACCTTTGCTGCATCAGACCCAAACAACTGACGATGATGCCTCATCAGCTCCCGCACCAGAGCCATGTTTTCTGAGTAACTAAACTTAACATTGCGGCCCGTCTTTGTAGTGGTGCGTGGCTGCGGAGCCACAACACTATCACTTGAAAACGCAGCCGCAACACCCCCCTCCTCCTCACTAACCTCCTCCCTCTCACTCACCTCCTCCACCTCACTCACCTCCTCCCTCTCACTCACCTCCTCCACCTCACTCACCTCCTCCCTCTCACTCACCTCCTCCCTCTCACTCACCTCCTCCACCACACTCACCTCTGACTGTGACATAATCAGAACAAACCACAAAAAACACAGAGAAAATAAAACAAATAACACACTCCTCCACTACCACTACACACCACACACACACACACGCACACACACACACACACACACACACACACACACACACACTCACTCACTCACTCACAAACAGTGACAAACTTAACTAAAAAACAAAATACCAAAAAATAGACAGACTTTTAAATAACACCACAACAAGTATAACAAGACTACTTACACACACAGTACAGCACTCAACAATCACAAAACTCCGCCTCAAAACCTCCACAAACTCCACAAAACTCACCAACTCCAAATACACCTTCCTCTCTCCTCACCACTAGCTAAACCCACGAGGTGCGGCCGGTTTGGGGCGTTTTTATAGTAATGTGCACAGACACTCCTCCATCACGAATCCAACCAATCACGGACGAGTGACAAAAACGAAACTTAGGAAAAAAACGCGCCATTGAACGGACAAACACTGCCGTAACCGAAATGTGACGCACATTCGTAACAAAACCACACAACACGGCCGACAAACAGCAAATTCGGCCGCATTATACCTTCAAAAAGCACGAATGACATCGACATCGGAAAACACAAAAAATACAAATACGAAAGCTTAGTAAATGAGTCGTAACAAATTCAAAAAGTTGCACAAATACACTTTCGATGTCATTCGTGATGATTCTCACACCAAATCGGTACTAATACGAATCTTAGTAAATTTACCCCAGTGAGAGGAGAGTGAGCAGACAGTGAGGTGGATTAGCCAGGAAGATGTAGCCCCAGTGAGGGCTCCCCACATGTTTAGGTGGGGAGTGATGCCAGCCACAGCAAAGCCCTTGATGACAGAGGGAGACATCGCAGTGTGAGAGCAGCAGTATGCAGAATCTAGTGAAAGGGTGATGCCAGGAGAAAAGTGTGCTAATGGTGTGAGTCTCAAGAGGTATCTGGGTGAAGTGGTCGGAAGCCACGCGGCGTGAGTAAGCGCCCCCATGGAAAAGTATCTCGAGAGGTATCTGGGTGAAGTGGTCGGAAAGCCACGCAGCGTGAGTAAGCGCCCCCAAGGAAAAGAATCCTCGCTAAGTAAGAGAGAGAGAGACGGTCACCTGATGTGTAGCACTACTGGTCACAGAATGCCCTGGTACGTAATGCTGTTTGCCATGTATATGCCGCTGCGACTAAGCGATGCGCTGGAGGAGGCGCCCTGATGTGTGATCCACTGTAACTTATGCTTTGTGCTGGAGGAGTGTTCACAAGTTATCCCTGCAATCTCCCTGTTTGATGTTTGAATAAACTTTATGCTGTTTATCTGAGATGGGCTGGCGCCCAATTCTTTATGCGCTGCACCGACACCTGTAGTCCACACCCACAATGTACTTGTAGTTAAAGACCTGATTCTTCAGGGGACCCTCTGGTAACTGTGCCTGAACCCATGACCAGCCGGGGCAAGGTAAGGGTGATGTACTATACACAGTGACTGCAGATCTTGCATACCTAATACTAGTGGGCTATCACACATACGCAGTAAGTATGTGCACAGCAAGTACAGCATCGTGTATGCGATGCTTCGTACATCCCACCCACAATCTGGATGCATGTGCAATAACAAAAAAACACTTCACTATGTCATACCTCTCAACTGTTTTCCTGGGACTGTCCCGCTGTCCCACCTGCGGCCGGCAGTGTCCGGTGGGAGTGGTGGGGCTTTGGGGAGAATGCACATTGCACTGGAGATATAGAGAATAGATGCACAACATCTATTCATAGTGTTTTGGGAAGCATGGGGGCGTGCCCAGCATCTCAGAGAGTGCTGGGCACGCCCCCATAGTAACGCGATTGAGGGTTCCGCGAGGCGCTGCCCCTTTTCATGACCTACACCCCTTTCTGAAAAACTACACCCCCCTTTTGGTTGCGCGGGCATCTTTGGTGCCTGAGGGATCCCGCATCCGATTGCTCCAAAGTTGGGAGGCTATGTCTAACATCGGCATGTGAGCACACCTCTGAATCAGGCCCTAAGTATCTATTTATAAGTACTGGTGGTCCAGACCAGTGCCAGATTAAGCCTTTGGGGGGCCCGGGTCACCTAACACAGGAAGCCCACCCCTACCCCCTTCCCTCGTGTCAGCACCTGCACAGGTCCTGCTGTACCTGTTCACCCTGATGAGAGTGCTCGGGTCACTGAGTCGCAACGGGAGTGGGGTGGGGTTGGTGCATCAATGGTGTTGCTCCCCGGAATAGCATTACAGACAGAGCTGGCTATGCAGCTGCAGCGTGCCTCCCCTGGTCACAGCAGTGCTGCAGACAGCCCATATGGTCCGTGTGCATAGGGCACCCGTCGGGATATGGGACCCATGAGGTTATGTGATGCCTGGGCTGCTGATGCAGTAACGGGGGGCCTCCTGGGCGCTGCCGGGTGAAGAGAGTGAGAGCCGCAATACGGGCAGCCGGGTGCGGGCCGCAGTGGTCAATGTGGGGCCTCTTTCCTGGGGGTGGATGAGGGCTGGACCCTAAAAGAGAGCCCCCAGGCATGTCTGCCCAGATCAGCATCTGATCTGTGGCAGCTGGCGGGTGGCCCTTTTAGAAAGGGGGTCCGGTGGTACTTACCCTCAGCCCCCCCCCCCCCTTAATCCGGCTCTGGTCCAGTCAGTGGGTAGCTATAAATTAGGCACCCCCATGCCCAAAAATATCCCATGGTATCTGCTTGTTGTCAGGGGATACCCCGGCCGCCGTGGGTCTGCGGTCCCATTTCACCTGTCCTGTTCGTTGTCAGGGGTTCTGCTCGTTGTCAGGGAATTCCCCCCCCTCTGACCACCACCGTGGGTCTGTGGTCCTGTCACGCCTACCCCCATTAAAAATGTCCCTCCCAAAATGGCCATCGCCTCCTCTAGCATCCTTGATAACGGTCTCCTCTGAGGTGGCGCCCATTTTTTGGAAGGACATTTTCAATGGGGGTAGGCATGACGGGACCACAGAGAAGTTTCTCTAGGTCCAGGCAAGTGCGTAACAATAGCCCCTGCAGACTCCCAGTGCCCACAAGGCACCTAGCACATCCAAGCCACCGTTGGGTCTGCGGGGGCTATTGGTACACCACTGTTTCCAGGAGTCACACAACACAGCAAACAACTATTGGCTACTATGTATTTGTATGAAAAGTGTCAATTATGTGCAGTTTAGACAGTATATATATATTTGCTAACATCTCTAACCTTTGGATTATCATGTCATCTACTTACAATAGAGATCTTACATTGTTACAGTTTATTGCTTAGAAGTATAAGCTCTTCTCTTTGCATATTTGGGATATACAAATCAGTTTCCTTTACGCAAGCATAAAATATGGGCATAATTCAGATCAAGAAGGATCTGGGGAACATCACGCAAAGTACTGATGTTTGATACTATGCTCATGCATCAGACCCATACTGCGTCCTGCATCATTGGGCACACTATAGTTACGGCTGTAGGCGACGTCAGGTGCCGTTTCCCAAAACGGAGGCGTGTCACCTCCATTTTGGGGAAGTTCATAGGCCAGGATCTCCATCAGAAGACAGAGATTTCCTGACCTCTTGTTCAGATCTGTGGCAGCCGGCTTGTGTGACACCATGGGTTACGCTGCCAGCTAATGGTGCCGCAGGTTATCCGATGCAGCATCCTAGGATGCAGCACTGGATCACATATGCATACAGGAGGCATCTGCTTATTCCAGATGTCTCCTGCTGCATTAACCTATTCATCTCTGCTGCTGCACCATCCAACCACATCTGAATTAGGCCCCGTATCCATGTGAATACAGTAAGTGTGCTAATTCAATACCATCTGTATTATTTAAGTTTATCAGTAGTTTAATGCTTATAGGTTCTTGGTGCATATGTTTAAGACTAAAAGGTTATTTTATTGAATAGTTTTTTTCTATATTTATAATCACGGTTGATTGTTTACATCTGATATTCTTTCATTATTATTTTGAATGAAATGTGTTACTGTTTTCTACCGCAGTGTTGTGATATTTTTGTATTGTTTCTTGTTTCATTATTTGTCATGCCTGGAAATTTGGTTAGTCGCTTGGCCGGCGACTGTTACTATACATACTAAAGTTTATATTTAATGTAAGCATTGTTAGGTTTTACTGCAATTTGAGACTTTTGTGCCAATTTACATGAAATTGACCTATAATTGCCATATGGCAATGAAATAACCACCCAAATAGCTAACAATTATTGTTGGGGTTTCATTAATTTCATTATAAAAGTATAGTCAGACAGTGACAACTAGATCCTGACAGTCACACGGTGAGTATTAGGGTTAGGGTTAGGCACTGGGGTGGGGTGGGGTGGGGAGGGGGGGGGGGGGGTTAGGGGAAGGCTTCTGGAGAGGATGGTTAGGGTTAGACTGCAGGAGGGTAGGGTAGTACTAGATTTAGGGTTAGAATACTCACCGGAAACCATCGGCATTCTGACCATCGGGGTTCTGACCATTTGGGTAGCTACCACCTGCATTTCATACCCAACCCATATATCTATATATAGATGTCATCAAGAACTATCTTCAGCGTAAAGAAGAAAAAGGAGTTCTTGAAGTGATTATATGGCCCCCACAGAACCCTGATCTCAACATCATCGGGTCTGTCTGGGATTACAGGAAGAGACAGAAGGATTTAAGCAAGCCTACATTCACAGATGATCTGTTCTCCAAGATGTTTGGTACAACCTGCCTGCTGAGTTCCTTCAAAAACTGTGTGCAAGTGTACCTAGAATAATTGATGCTGTTTTGAATGCAAAGGGGGCAATACTGTGCAAAAGTTTTGGGCAGGAGTGGAAAAAATCTGCAGCGTAGGAATGCTTAAAAAATACAAGTGTTAACAGTACATTTTTATCAATTGCCAAAAGGCAAAGTGTATATATATATATATATATATATATATATATATACATATACTGTGTGTATGTATATATATATATATATATATATATATACATATACTGTGTATGTATATATATATATATATATATATATATATCCAGTGAGGCAAAAAAATAAGTTTTAAAGGTTAACAATAAAGTAATGGTATAAGCTATTCTAAATTTTAGTACATAATCTGAAAGTGCATGGCATACAGTTTATTTTCAATTGATTTTGAATATATCATCATCATTTCTTGGCGTATAGCAGCCTTCAGTTCATAGGGGTAAAATAAAGGCAGAGACAGGCAGAATGTAACAGCTACAGGCACACTGGTGGTGGGTAAGCATACAAAGACTGTTTGAAAGGGTAGAAAGACTCAAGTGTGGGCTGGAGGTGGATGCAGTGCAGTTGGGACCATGTGTTGCTGGGCTGGGAGCAGATGTGGAGATCTTGAGTCAATCATTTACCAGGCTCTTCAGTTGCTGGTCATACCTCCTGCACTGCACTGTGATGTTCCCTGCCAGAGCAGAATGTAGGGTGCGCAATGAAGTGAAAGTCAGTCACATTGACTTTCATGCATGTGTTATGCAGTCCAGCCGAAGGGAGAGCAGAGGTGGAGTCACTAGCGACCACCAGCAGGAAGGAAATAGAGTTGGGGGCAGGGCCAAGGTTTTCCTTGAAGGCAGTGCTTTGTGAGCAGTACTGAGTGCCTATGTATATAATATGGGCATCCGCCGTCAAATTATGGCAATTGCCAACCTGCCCTTCCTCCCTGCCCAGCCCGCCACTGACACCATGGCATCTATCCCAGCAAAGAAGAAATCAGTGTCAAGCACCTGAAGCCAGAACATTATGGCTTTGTGAACTTCACCATCGTTTGCGAATTTCCTTCCACCCAGGTGCTTCTTCAGTAGTCCAAAGAGATGGAAATCACTCAGTGCCAGTTCAGGGCTGTAGGGAGGATGGTCCAGTACCTCCCAATGGTAGCACCATAACAACTCACATAGTGTGGCCTGGTGTTATGGTGCAAGAATATGATGTCTGTTCGCAGCAGCGAAGACCCGTTTTTGAAAAAATTTAACCAAAACCTACTCAGTGGGGGGTATTCAATTGTTTGAAAAGTCAGTTGGGTGTCTGTTTTTCCTACAGATGTAGCCACCTTTATCTTGAGTGGCCGCGGCGGTTGGCCCGTTCGACCATACGCAGCGCACTGTGGCGTAGCGAGGCGCGCATAGCCACAGAGAGGCTATCTAATCGCACGGAGACAGACATTTGACGTTTGGCGTTACCTTTACGTGTAATACCTGCGATCAGCCACCAGATGTCGCTTTTTACAATCACCACTGCGCATGCGTGTGGTCTCCCGTAAAATACAATACTGACATACATAATAAGGACTACTTTACTAAGGCGTCTCATTACGCTGCATACAGCAAATACTGTACTCATTACGCTGCATTATTTAATACAGTACTGTACAGTATATACAGTACGACACCGACGCAAATACAGTAGTACAGCATACAGTATATGATCCATCTACAATACTTTATGAATACTGTATGTGAGCGTCCGAGTCCCGCAGACAAAACACAGTACTGTAAAACCAGTAGTGTACACTGTCGCAAATGGATGTGTGTTACAAGTTCACTATTGCCTCTCAAGATTAGGAATTTTCTACAGTATGTTATCGTCTTAATCCCGTAGCCATTACAGCATAATCAAAACCAACGGATTTATACATTTGTCTGCGGCGAAGTGGTGAAGTGTTTCGCTTCCTATACTCAGAGTCCAGGGTTCGATTCCTTAAGTACTAATGCATGTTACTGTAGTTTTTTTCACACTTTATTATTTTTTTTATTCACCCCCACCTCGTGGCAGGCAGCAGTTGGGTATGGAATGAGAAATGGCATAAGCTGTGCAGGCTACGGGGCGATGCTGAAGGAGCGTCACAATCCCCTAGCCAAAATACACAGATACTGTAAGCGTATACTGTAAGATACTGTAAGCGTGAGATACTGTATTGAGCTAGGGGATTGTGACGCTCCTTCAGCATTGCCCCCTGAACTGTGAAATGTACAGTATGCCATATTGTATCTCACTACATATCCGAGCGCTGCCACGTGCTGGGAGTTCACGGTCGGCGGCCATTTTGTCAGGTTGCTAAGCGATCCAGCTCGGTATACCGTAATGTGCATAGACCTCGCTTATCCCAATGTAATTGAGCTAGGGGATTGTGACGCTCCTTCAGCATCACCCCGTAGCCTGCACAGCTTATGCCATTTCTCATTCCATACCCAACTGCTGCCTGCCACGAGGTGGGGGTTCAGGAGGTGGGGGTTCATGGGTAGTGGTCGTTTTGACAGTGTGCTATGCGATTGAGTCCGGTGTACCGTAATACTGTATGCAATCCTACAGTAGCTTATCCCTCCCCTGTGTATTTTGGCTAGGGGATTGTGACGCTCCTTCAGCATTGCCCCCTGAACTGTGAAATGTATGCCATATTGTATCTCACTACATATCCGAGCGCTGCCACGTGCTGGGAGTTCACGGTCGGCGGCCATTTTGTCAGGTTGCTAAGCGATCCAGCTCGGTATACCGTAATGTGCATAGACCTCGCTTATCCCAATGTAATTGAGCTAGGGGATTGTGACGCTCCTTCAGCATTGCCCCCTGAACTGTGAAATGTATGCCATATTGTATCTCACTACATATCCGAGCGCTGCCACGTGCTGGGGGTTCACGGTCGGTGGCCATTTTTAGTGTGCATAGAACTCGCTTATCCACATAGGCCCCTGTGTTTTTAACTACTATATTGAGATGCACATTTCTAGGCCTACAGTATTTAATATACAGTAAGCAGCATTGTTGTTAGGCAATAATTGAAGAATTTACATACAGTACTGACATGTACTGTATGTAATGCTTGTACATCATGTCAGTCGACCCTTATGCTGTACACTACTGTAAGTCTCACAGGGCCCATGCACTTCCAAGGAGGGTTATTTACTGTACTGTATCTGTTTCATACAGGAAACTAATTGCAGTCCATAACACTAATATTAAGCCCACTCCATTATCCACTCCTCCCCTGTGTATTAAACACCCCCTACCACCCTGGAAGTCATGTACCAGGGCCCCTTCATTCAGCACAATGCCCCCTTCTACAGTTTAGTGTTCTCCTTCCTGCCCCATCTGTGCAGTAAAGGAATAATTAGCAGAAATTATTTCTCCAGGTCCTACTGTACATACTGAGCGAAAGATAGAACCCCCCTATCCCCCGCGGAGCATCAAAGCTGCCGCTGATAGCTCCCCCCACCCCTTCCGCTGGTGAGTGGGTAGGGTCCCCAGTGCATTGCTGTGTCCAGGGGCCCACACTGCTGTTAAGATGGCTCTAGTAATTGAGCTAGGGGATTGTGACGCTCCTTCAGCATTGCCCCTGGACTGTACCATACTGTATCTCACTCCATATCCAAGCGCTGCCATGTGCTGGGAGTTCACGGTCGGTGGCCATTTTGTCAGGTTGCTAAGCGATCCAGCTCGGTATAACGTAATGTGCATAGACCTCGCTTATCCCGGTGTACTATGTGCAGTAGTACTGAATGATTGCTATCACTTGTGGTGAAACACCTATCTTATCAAATACAGTAACTACTGTACAGTATAGTTGTTCGCACAGGTGATGGTAATCATACTGTATATTTAAACTGAAGTCCGTAACAGAGCATTCTGTCCCTCCTGCAGAGGTTCTTGTTGGGAGGCACAGGGAAAAAAGGCAAATACTGTACAGTACTGTATTTGCACTTTACTGTTGTGCACTTTATTTGAAAATGTACAGTTGTTTGCTATTTTTAGCATGCTGTGCTTTACATGTTTTCTTATTGTGGTTTTTATATTTTTAGACAAAAGACAAAGAATGCAGACTACCAGATTTTACGGGAGTGCCAAAACCCACCCATCAGTGGCACAGAAACTTGCTGCAGTAGTCCCACAAAAGAAGAAGAAAACTGCCAAGGCGGCTCAGAAAGAAAATGTGGTGAAACCACGAAAAAATGCCAAGGCAAAGAATAATACGTTGGAGCTGATATGTGGTGTGGCAAATGATGTAATTGTTCCATCTCCTGCAGATCACAGTGTTCAGCCAATGAATCTGGAAATACCGGTGCTAGAGGACGTGACAAACACGCTGCATCAGGAAGCTTCTTTTTTGGACCATGTAGCCACCCCTGGACAAGAAGACATGACACATTCACCACGAAGAAGGTTGCATTTCACAGATGTGAACACCAAAGTGCAGGACTGCCAGTGTACCTGTCCTGTTTTACTAAAGGAGCTACTCAGTAAGGTGACCAATATGGAGTCAGAAGTTGGTGGACAGGTCAATCAGCTGCAGACCGATGTGGCTGGCCTTAAAGAAGGCATAAAGGAACAGATGGTAGAAGCCATGAAGAAAGTCATTGAACAAACGAGGGAAGAATGGCAAGTTGGAGTTTGCCGCACCATCATTGCAACACACCACCAAGCGGTTCAAGTCAGCGGCCTGGACGACCGAGGCCTGGAGGACCGCAGAGGAGGCCTGGAGGACCGCAGAGGAGGCCTGGAGGACCGCAGCGGACTGGACGAAGTCAGCGGCATGGACGACCACAGAGGCCCTAGGCTACGGAGCAAGTAATAGTCCAGATTGTACAGACTATGGGGCAATGCTGAAGGAGCGTCACAATCCCCTAGCTAAAATACACAGTATGCATATTATGGTACACCGGACTCGATGACATACTGTAGCACACTGGCAAAATGGCCGCCGCCCCTGAACCCTTGTGCAGGTTATGGGGCAATGCTGAAGGAGCGTCACAATCCCCTAGCCAAAATACACAGGGGAGGGATAAGCTACTGTAGGATTGCATACAGTATTACGGTACACCGGACTCAATCGCATAGCACACTGTCAAAACGACCACTTTGTGCAGGGTACGGGGCAATGCTGAAGGAGCGTCACAATCCCCTAGCTACAATACACAGGGGTGATAGAGATAATCGAGTGGCTGGAGGGGGGTCCCCTTGATTTAAGGGGCCCCCACTCCTCCAGGGTACTCCGGCCAGGTGTGACTAGTTGGGTATTTAATTCCATGGCCGCAGGGACCGGTATAAAAGTCTCCCCCGGCTGTGCATTATCTGTCCAGCTAGTGGAGCCCAGTGCTGATTCAAAAAATATGGGGAACCCCTACGCTTTTTTTGTCCCCCTTATTTTTTGCACCAGGACCAGGCGCAGAGCCCGGTGCTGGTTCTAAAAAGATGGGGGATCCCGTGTCCATTTTTTCCGTATTCCTGCCGGAATTCGACTGCAATTGCATATACAGTACTGTACCCCTTAATGTCACTGCTTACAGTATACAGTATTTAGACATGAGCTTGTGTACAGTATCTGTCATGAGGTGCTTTTTTCACTGACACTATAACTTTTTTCTATTGTGATATACTGTACAGAGGCGGCAAACTAGCGAAACGGGAATAATCAGCTTCTGCAGAATAAAATGAGATGCTACAGTACATGCCTATATTCTGTGAGTGACTGCGGCTCTATGAAATTAAATCAGAAAATTTAAATATGAAATGTATTACTAATGTGTGGCATTACTGTACTGTATGTGTACTGTATAAGGTGTACTACAATATTTTCTGGTGTAACATAAGGAAAGGGCACTACTGCATGGTCTAATGCAGTGGTTCTCAAACTTGGTCCTCAGGACCCCACACAGTGCATGTTTTGCAGGTAAACCAGCAAGTGCACAGATGTATTCATTACTAACTGACACATTTTAGAAGGTCCATACAGTAGGTGGAGCTAATTTTTTCACTTGTGATTCTGTGAGACCTGCAAAACCTGCACTGTGTGGGGTCCTGAGGACTGAGTTTGAGAACCTGTGGTCTAATGTAAATAAAGATGAATGTGGTGGGGTGTAATGTGAATAAGGGGCATTACTGTTAGGAGTAATGTGGTACTATGATATGATGTCATGAGAATAAGAGACACCACTGCATGATATAATGTGAATAAAGTTGCAGTACTGTGTTGTGTCATTTCATCTTCGGGTATTATTGTGTTACCATGCCCCTTCCCAGCAAGAACATACTGTACACTGTTTTGGGCTGGCACTAAATGTGCACATTGTTCTTATTTAGATTATAGGGGGTAGGAGCGCCAAAATGGGTGATGGTGCTGGGAAAGGGGTGCAGGGTTAGAGGCGGAACTACGTAGCATCTGTGCAAGAGGGCATCAGCCAAAATCTAGCCTAGGGCATCATGTTGGTCAGGTTTGGCTCTGATAATACTGTATACTGTACTCTTACTGTACTTTGCATTCAATACAGATACTGTTTGCACACAGGTTTTACATGAATCATTGGCAATGCTGCAGGAGTGTCTCATTAGGCAATCTAAAATATACCACGAGTATGGGTGGGGATACAGTAGGGAAGTTCTGTCACCATAAGCTGTCTGCTGTGTATAGCATATTTCCATCTGAGATGCATTTGTGTGTTTGTAATAAGAAAAAAACATTTTACTGTACATTTAGTGGATACAGTATTTCTCCCCCATAATGACGTATCATACTGTACAGGTACCCTCATGTACTGTACCGTACCATACTGTAAAATTGAATATTTATTGGAAAAACATCAATATTAATGTAAAAATAAAGTATTACAACATCCGATTCCATGTACTGCACTGATCAAAATGTACAGTACTCTTATTCAGGACTTATAAAACTGAAAATAACTGTTCATACAGTACACATCAATAACATTACTACTGTGTAATATTCTACATTAGTTTATGCAATAATCAGACAAAGGCAATTTTATCATTTTTTTTAATAATGCACCAATTTAAAATTTTAAACAGAAAATACAGAACTACATATTTGTGGCTTGACCATTTCTTTCAACTACAACAGGTAATACTTTATACAGGTGATTTATATAATTATTACAATGTTCAGGTGTGAGTACTTCTAGCCAAAATTTCTTTATCCCATCCACCAGTTGCTGTTTTGTTGTTGGCTTTGCAACACTCCTAACGTACCTCTTCAATTGAGCCCACACTAATTCGATTGGGTTCATGTCTGGTGATCTAATTAAAAAAAAAAAAAGCGTATAGAAAAAATTAATTACATTACAGTAAATAGAGAAAATTAAACATACAATATTGTACTGTTTATTAAACAAAATTTTTTTTTACAGTACTAGAGTGCTATCCAAAATTTTACTTGTACACTGTTGAAATAATACTCACTCTGGTGGTGTGCGTTCCCAATTCATACCTTTCTCTTCCATAAATTTGGCTGAGGCGGAGTGTTTAGGATCATTGTCTTGGAATATCCTATGGTGAGTTGGGTAATATTTATTCACAAATGGCACCATACATTTCTCTACTATTGTTTCTTGGAAATATTTCTTATCCATGATTCCTACAGAAATCAAAAAATGTTGTTCATTAATAAGCAACTCCTTTTATTGTGCAGTTACACGTACTCTACAGTACAACATGTATTTTTACAGAACACAGGCACAGAATAAAGTATAGTACTGTACTGTACCTTCGAAAAATAATAGGGGACCAGCTCCTAATCGTGATATGCCTCCCCATACATGGATTTTCAATGGATGCTTTGGGCGTGGTTTTAAAGAGATATGGTTACGTTTCCTGAATGACATTCTGGAGAACCGCTCAAGGGCAACAGACGATTCATCTGTGAAAATGACATCATCAAATGTTTCACCACTCTCAATCCATCGCCGTGCCTGTTCCACTCTCTTTTCTTTATTCACATCTCTTATCATTGGAGATATCCTGTGAAGAGCCAAAAATAATGAAATCAGATACAGTTATGAAATTACAGATTTACAGATTACTGTATATACAGTAGACTGTATGTGCAGTATACTGTATTATATACCTACTGTATACATTAAACTGTACATACAGTACATTAAGTTACATACAGAGTAATATATATATACATACTGTACATACACACAAACACAGTATACAGTATACAGTATGTAATCATCACAATAAGCCGGCAATGCTTCATTGCTGTCTCTGAGTGCCTATACAGTAGGTATCTCTTTTGGGATAGAATACTGTATATACAGTATATACACACACACATACTGTATATAGTATAAAGTACACACTCTGTATAATGATTTATGGCATTATTATATCACGTATCAAGGGATTATTAACAGTGCATTTACTGTATGGTTTATACTGCTTTCAGTATTTTACCTTGTTGCGCCAAAGGTCCATCCCATTTTCCGTCGCATCCTTCTGATGCTGGTGGCCGATATGTCCAGGTCATACTTGGAATGGAGAATTCGTTTTATTTGCAGAGCAGTACGCTCATCATCCTCACGAGTTAGTTCCTCCACAATTTGTTGCACTCTCCTACAGTACAATACAGTATGAAAAATATGAATTCATGAACAGCACAATCACAGTTACAATTGATGAAGTTTTTATTTTATTTCAAAAAAATTGTTTATGGTATAAAGCAAGTCATTTAAACATTACAGTAGTGTACAGTACGTACCATGTGCATTTTGTAGGAAATACAAATCTGGGCGTTGTTCTCTCGAATGCATGATAGCGCACTGTTTCTAAAGTGACTATAATGCCACTTTCCTTGAGCCATGCATGGATCTCTTTGATGGTTTTATTTTCTTTTTTCATGTTGGCGATTATCTTGCTCATCGTTTTGTTGATAGTTACTGGCATGTTGTCCAACTATAATTCCTGTATGGAGAGAAAACATTTGTGAATACTGTAGTCTAAAATTTACACATCTGAAAATGCATAAGAGTTTTATGATAGAAGTTAATACTGTACATGTTTACTATCCAGTACCTGATGTTCAAATTTAAGTATTGTATACTGTACAGTACTGAAAATACAACTTCAGTGTTATGGACTGCAATTAGTTTCCTGTATGAAACAGATACAGTACAGTAAATAACCCTCCTTGGAAGTGCATGGGCCCTGTGAGACTTACAGTAGTGTACAGCATAAGGGTCGACTGACATGATGTACAAGCATTACATACAGTACATGTCAGTACTGTATGTAAATTCTTCAATTATTGCCTAACAACAATGCTGCTTACTGTATATTAAATACTGTAGGCCTAGAAATGTGCATCTCAATATAGTAGTTAAAAACACAGGGGCCTATGTGGATAAGCGAGTTCTATGCACACTAAAAATGGCCACCGACCGTGAACCCCCAGCACGTGGCAGCGCTCGGATATGTAGTGAGATACAATATGGCATACATTTCACAGTTCAGGGGGCAATGCTGAAGGAGCGTCACAATCCCCTAGCTCAATTACATTGGGATAAGCGAGGTCTATGCACATTACGGTATACCGAGCTGGATCGCTTAGCAACCTGACAACATGGCCGCCGACCGTGAACTCCCAGCACGTGGCAGCGCTCGGATATGTAGTGAGATACAATATGGCATACATTTCACAGTTCAGGGGGCAATGCTGAAGGAGCGTCACAATCCCCTAGCTCAATTACATTGGGATAAGCGAGGTCTATGCACATTACGGTATACCGAGCTGGATCGCTTAGCAACCTGACAACATGGCCGCCGACCGTGAACTCCCAGCACGTGGCAGCGCTCGGATATGTAGTGAGATACAATATGGCATACATTTCACAGTTCAGGGGGCAATGCTGAAGGAGCGTCACAATCCCCTAGCTCAATTACATTGGGATAAGCGAGGTCTATGCACATTACGGTATACCGAGCTGGATCGCTTAGCAACCTGACAACATGGCCGCCGACCGTGAACTCCCAGCACGTGGCAGCGCTCGGATATGTAGTGAGATACAATATGGCATACATTTCACAGTTCAGGGGGCAATGCTGAAGGAGCGTCACAATCCCCTAGCTCAATTACATTGGGATAAGCGAGGTCTATGCACATTACGGTATACCGAGCTGGATCGCTTAGCAACCTGACAAAATGGCCGCCGACCGTGAACTCCCAGCACGTGGCAGCGCTCAAATATGGAGTGAGAGATGGTATACATTTTAAAATACACCGGGATAAGTTGTACAGGCCATGGAGCAATGTACAGGGACATTCATCATTTACGTATATAAATAATTGTAAACCGTAAATGAAAGAATTACCGGTCAAATACTGTATGACGAAACTGTGTCAATGAGCTGGAACAGTATGGCCTGTGAAGAAGTTTTCGAAGGCAGAAACGGAGAGCAAATTATCAGGAGATTTCTGAAAGGTCGGAGAAGATCCACACAGCAAGTCTGCTTACGAGGAAACAGCTTTGCAAAGTGGGTAGCTGGGCGGTGACTGAGACGCTCTTTTATACAGCAACCAGAATACACTCATTTCATTCCCGCTGTTTAGGTGCATTTAGCGTAAAGAATCGCTCCTGCAGATGTACTTTGATTTATGTGAAACCTGTGTGCATCCTTCCATTGACTGTCTTACAATGTAAATAAAATAATACAGTGCATTATTACAGAAAAAAAAAAAAAAAAGAAAGAAAGCACATCAGGTCTCGAACCCTGGACTCCCAGCGAGGGAGGTGGGAGCCTTCACCCCTAGCCCACGACGCCTCATGAGAGATTTCCAATTTCATGTGTGAAAGTACTGCAAACAGCGCCCGGCCCCCGCCCCATTGCTGTTGGTTTATGCCTTAGAGGACTCGGACGCTCGCATTTGTAAAGCACGGTGTTTTCCTCCGCCTCCTGCTAGCCTGTTGCCCTTCCCCCATGGGAGCCTGCACAGATCATGCAGTAGACAGGGAGGGAATGCAGGTCATGTGCAATACACAAACGCCCACTGTAGTACTATTTTGCTCACTTACAGTACCGTACTGTACTGTAGGTTGCATTTAGCGTAAAGAATCGCTCCTGCAGATGTACTTTGATTTATGTGAAACCTGTGTGCATCCTTCCATTGGATGTACTGTATTGGAGATAATTTTTTTTTTTTTAAAGTGAATGTCACGGGAACACATTAAAAATAAGGTTGGCACTTCCTTCCCATTGGTGTTGGTTTACAGTATGCCGTAGTGTACTCGGACGCTCATGTAATTGCATTTCAAAGGCACAGTATTTTCCATCGTCTCCCCCCTACCCCCATCGCCCTTCCCCCCTGGGGGCCTGCACAGGGAGGAAATTCAGGTCCTGTGCAATACACAAACGCTGAAGATCTACTGTACAGTACTGTTTTGCTCAGTTGGTAGCGTCAGAATACACTCATTTCATTCCCGCTGTTTAGGTGCATTTAGCGTAAAGAATCGCTCCTGCAGATGTACTTTGATTTATGTGAAACCTGTGTGCATCCTTCCATTGACTGTCTTACAATGTAAATAAAATAATACAGTGCATTATTACAGAAAAAAAAAAAAAAAAGAAAGAAAGCACATCAGGTCTCGAACCCTGGACTCCCAGCGAGGGAGGTGGGAGCCTTCACCCCTAGCCCACGACGCCTCATGAGAGATTTCCAATTTCATGTGTGAAAGTACTGCAAACAGCGCCCGGCCCCCGCCCCATTGCTGTTGGTTTATGCCTTAGAGGACTCGGACGCTCGCATTTGTAAAGCACGGTGTTTTCCTCCGCCTCCTGCTAGCCTGTTGCCCTTCCCCCATGGGAGCCTGCACAGATCATGCAGTAGACAGGGAGGGAATGCAGGTCATGTGCAATACACAAACGCCCACTGTAGTACTATTTTGCTCACTTACAGTACCGTACTGTACTGTAGGTTGCATTTAGCGTAAAGAATCGCTCCTGCAGATGTACTTTGATTTATGTGAAACCTGTGTGCATCCTTCCATTGGATGTACTGTATTGGAGATAATTTTTTTTTTTTTAAAGTGAATGTCACGGGAACACATTAAAAATAAGGTTGGCACTTCCTTCCCATTGGTGTTGGTTTACAGTATGCCGTAGTGTACTCGGACGCTCATGTAATTGCATTTCAAAGGCACAGTATTTTCCATCGTCTCCCCCCTACCCCCATCGCCCTTCCCCCCTGGGGGCCTGCACAGGGAGGAAATTCAGGTCCTGTGCAATACACAAACGCTGAAGATCTACTGTACAGTACTGTTTTGCTCAGTTGGTAGCGTCAGAATACACTCATTTCATTCCCGCTGTTTAGGTGCATTTAGCGTAAAGAATCGCTCCTGCAGATGTACTTTGATTTATGTGAAACCTGTGTGCATCCTTCCATTGACTGTCTTACAATGTAAATAAAATAATACAGTGCATTATTACAGAAAAAAAAAAAAAAAAGAAAGAAAGCACATCAGGTCTCGAACCCTGGACTCCCAGCGAGGGAGGTGGGAGCCTTCACCCCTAGCCCACGACGCCTCATGAGAGATTTCCAATTTCATGTGTGAAAGTACTGCAAACAGCGCCCGGCCCCCGCCCCATTGCTGTTGGTTTATGCCTTAGAGGACTCGGACGCTCGCATTTGCTAGTCCTCCATTCCCATTATGCATTAGCGAACTCAGACGCTCATATATTTTAAAAGCACGGTGTTTATACATTGTACTGTACATTCTTCCTTTTACACAATTACTGTAGTTGCGTCTCCATACACATACTGTACAGTACTCCATACTTTTTTCCACCGCCTCCCGTTACGCCTACAGTATTGCCAGAGCTGTAGATCAATCCGCCGCTATACTGTACGATCGAAAGTACTGGATTAGTGGAGCATTAGCGACACAGTGGTGGAGATGTGTAATGCATGATGAGTATCTAGATCGTCTCAACGCGCCTGCCTGTGATGAAACTCAGCTATCGCATTAGCGTGGCTAGACGCCCGTCTCGGCGGAGAAACAGTCAAGATAAAGGTGGCTACATCTGTATCTATTTTCCTATTGTCTCACTAGCGGTCAGCATTCACAGTGAGGAAATCAACAAGGAGCACGTCCTTTGTGGTCCCAAAAACATGGTTACCATGACCTTCTTTGCTGATATGGCTGTTTTTAATTTCTTTGAAGGTAGGAATAATGCATATTTCCATGTCACGGATGCTTGCTTCGTCTCTACTGTAGCATGATGCACCCATATTTCATTACCTTTAACAATACGCTGCAGGAACTGCACATGGTACTGCATCAAGTGCATGAGAGACAATCCCATCCTATTGCTTTCATGAACACTTTTTCAGGTACACCAGTTGCTCATTAATGATGTTATGAGATGAGATGTTCAGTTCGTCAGCAATATCACAAACATGAATGCGTCTTTCCTCCTGAATCAGACCTTCAATGCAGTACAAATTGTCATCTGTGGTGAACGTGCTTGGCGGGCCGGATCACTGCTCATCTTGAACGTCTGCCCTGCTGTTATCAAAGGCAGTGCCCCAAACCCAGATCTGTTTCCGTGACATGACGTTATCACCGTATACCCCAAGAAGTTGGTGATGAATTTCAGCTGCTGAACTGTGATCACACTAAGCACCTCAATGTTTGACCAAGTGATGTTGGGACAGTATGACTGATATCAGGCGCAGTCTAATGGCCGTGAGGGGAAGCAGTGGTCTACCTGCTCTGACTTGGTGGGAAATTAGAATGAAATAGAGAACATTACACATGGGTAAAAGAGGCGATTTATCCGAGTTGCAATAAGGGTTGGAGGGAACTGGCAGAGCTGGGGGGGACATATGTTGGGTCTCCTTATTAGTGTTGAAAGAAATGAATAATAGATTATAGAATGGAGCTGTGAAATCTTTGATAGGCCTCATTTACAGAATGGACATAAAGCAGGTTTAAAGACAGGATCAATATGTCAATATGTGGCCGTGTTTACACTTACCAGCTTCTCTGCAATACTAAAGAAACATAAAAGAAAGCTGTGACCAAAGATTTGCATTGTTTGAAATGAATACAGACCAGTTACTTGCCATCTAGGTTATACGAAAGTGCTCTAGGATGAGTCCTGCTGTACTTTTTCCCTTTGTATAATACTTCCAGCAGTGATGTTCAGTTGATTTTTTTTCATATTACATTATTATTATTTAAGTGACAAAGGGGGTTATTGAGAGTTGTTAGCAAACGCATAAAGTAAGCAATTGGGCAAAACCATGCTGCTCTGCAGGTGGGGCAGATGTAACATGTGCACAGATATTAGATTTGGGTGGGTTATATTGTTTCTGTGCAGGGTAAATACTGGCTGCTTTATTTTTACACTGCAATCTAGATTTCAGTTTGAACATACTCCACCCAAATCTAACTCTCTCTGCACATGTTACATCTGCCCCACCTGCAGTGCACATGGTTTTGCCCAAATGCTAACTTTTTTGGTTTGCTAACAACTCTGAATAATCCCCAAAGATGGAGAACTTACAGTTTGCTGTTTGCAATTGCTTGTCATAAACCATGCCTCCAAAACCCATTTATGCACTAAGCAGTGGTGCTTCCTAGCGATTCAGTACTCACCTGACCTGCAAGACAGGTTTTTCTGATACCTAGAGAGCTGCACCAGGCTGTGCAACAACAGTGGACTCATGCGCAGAGAGGACTTCTTAAAACAAGTCTTCCCTGCACATCAGCTCTCTGTGAATCATTCCTGCAGGTCAGCGAATGTTCCACCTGTATGTAACGTCACAATGTGCAACATCATATAGGGGTGGAGTGTCTTTTTTGTCAGCCCTGGGCCCCACAATTTCTGATGGCAGCCGTGCATGCAGGGCCTGCAGTAGAGATATAGCTTGACCCCGACATCCAATGTCATCTTCATATAGCACTAGCCTGTGGTCTACAGATCACAGAAATTGCAGCATATGCAGACACATAAATAACTCCATCATTCTGAGATAGTCATATTAATATAGGTATTACCAAAGCTGGACACCAGCACCTTCTCTCCTGAAAGTCCAAGTGCCCTCTTGTCTGGTCAGTTACACATGTTGGAGCCTGTAACGGTCATTCTGAACAGGTGGCACTGGCACTCAGACATGACAACTAGGCAAGTAACATCACAGTTGTCCTCATACAGGAAATACAGTACTCCAGCATCAGCTATTGTCTGGTAGTTAACCATTCCTAAATCCTCAGCTACCTCAAAGCTCCCTAACATACCTCCCAACATTTGAGCCAGGGACAGAGGGTCACCGCGCCCGATTTTGAAAAAGGGGCATGACCTGCAAAAAGGGTGCATGGCTTCGTGTGCTTTGGTACAGGCATACAGTGAGTTCAGTGGGAATGAATACTAATGAGTGATCAATGGGGGGAGGTGCAGAAGCCTGCATTGAGTTGCATACTGTAGTGTAGGGAGCTGCCTAGACCATGAACAATATACAGTTTAAATAGCACCTCAGCATACCGTGGCATAGAATACTGTAGAAGATATACATTTTTTCAGATATAAAGGGAAGAAGTGACACATCAAATAAATGTATTGAATAAAAAAATAATAAATAAATTCATTAAAAAAATAATAATAATTGCACACCTCGCTGGAGATCGAACCCGAGGGTGCATGTATTGCAGCTGGTGACCGTAT